>NC_041391.1:200599091-200604061 GCF_002162155.2 Triticum dicoccoides | reverse complement strand
GCGCCCGCCGCCCGACTGCTGGGGGCAGCGGGAGGGGCGGGAGGCGCGGGCGGGAGGGGGAAGTACCCCGGAGGCGCGGGGGGTGGCGGCTGCTGGCACGGCGCGGGGGCGACTGCTGGCGTGGCGCGGGTGGGGCAGCCGGTGGAGGGGCACAGCGTGAGGTGCCGGCGGCGAGGGCGTGATGCTGCACACGCTTCTTGACCCCCTTCATCCGACACTCCTCCAACCGCAAGTACGCTACAAACTTGGGGAAGGAGGGCTCCGGCATCAAGGTGAGGTTGGAGGCGGCGTTGCCGAAGTCCTCATTGAGGCCGGCGGTGAGGGTGCTGAGGAGGAGGTCATCGTCCACCTTGGCTCCAATGTCACGGAGCTCATCCGCCAACGTCTTCAGGCGGCGGCAGTAGTCATCAATGGACTGTTCATCCTGCTGACAGTCAAAAAATTCCTGCTGCAAAAAAATGCGGCGCTGAAACTTGTTGTCGGTGAAGAGGCCGTTCAGCTTGACCCACATGGCGTGGGCGTCGTCGCCGACGCTCACAACCGTGTGGAACAAGTCCTTGGAGATGGTGGTGAAGAACCACTAGATGATCGTGGCGGTGATCGCGGTCCACTCGGTGTCGTCCATCATGGCGCGGGAGTCCACGGTGCCATCCACGCGATCCACGAGGTTGTTCTCACGGAAGAGCAGCGTGAAGTACGTCTTCCATGCGAACTACGTGGAGTTGGAGGCGTCGAGGATCACGGGGACGCGTGCATGGACGTTGATGTCGCGGATCTCGGCAGGGTCGACGGCGAAGGGGTTGGAGTAGGTGGAGGCATTGGACGACATGGCTGCGAGATCGTGGGGAGGGAGGCGGCGGCGCGGCTTGGGGAGAGGCGGCGCGGCGGCAGGAGGCAGGCGACGCGGCGGGAGGAGGCGGCGCAGCTTGGAGGGGAAGGCGCGCGGAGGGGAGAAGGCCCGCAGGGAGGAGGAGCGGTGGCGGCGGCTTGGGGCGGCGGCGGCGGCGGCCCGAGGCGGCGGCTAGGGTTAGCGGAAGCTGGAGGATCGACTTGCGATAGATACCATGTAGACAATGATTTGGTGCATCGATAATTGATTGATCGTGCACTAGGCACATATATATAGGCAAGGGGTGCGACCGGTATCTTGTCTCCTAAGATACACGTACATACAGAGGGAGACAGACACGACAAGTACTGCATACACAACCCAGACCTACGTACATGTACACATGTTCAACATTGAGGACCAGCGATGGATAACCAATAACTAGACTTGAAACACTAGGACATGGAGCCAGTTGCGACATAAGGATCCACACAAGAGGAAACAAGCCAGGCGGGCGACAACGACTCGTGGGAGGAAGAAGGATGGAGGAATATAAGAAAAGGTACACAGCAAAACCTAAAATGTTTAAGGACTAAGGTGTAAAAGGAAAAACTAGAAACAAACAAAGTGAATACCGGAAACCAGAAAACACACGCGGTATCCTCCCATCGCAATAATTGTCGAATGCTGAGAGCCGTGGAAAAGTTACTTCAGTCATGACGCCGCAACACTAATCGCGTGGGGACTTGACCTCAAGTGACCTATGCTCGATACCCCTTAACTAGTCGTAATTGGACCTCCTATTCCCCACGCAACATGCGGGAAAGGCACCAATCATGCATGGGGTGCATGCGCTTTGGGTCAGCCCAAGTGCGGGGCGGGCGGCCCCGTACTTTCCCCCCTTTTTCTCTTTTGTTTTTTCGTTTCGTTTTTTTACTTTGAAAAATGATCACGAATCCTGCATTTAAAAAAAAGATTTAAAAAAAGGCTTCAAAAATATATAAATGTCGACGATTTTGAAAAAATGCTCACGATTTTATAAAAATGCTCTTAAAGATTGAAAATTGTTCATGAATTTGGAAAATGTTCTTGGTTTTCACAAAATTTTCAAGAATTTGAAAAAATATGTTCACGGATTTCAAAAAAAATCATGAATTTGAAAATATGTATGCAAATTTAAACAATATTCACTATTTTTAAAAAATGTTCAAGAATTTTTAAAAGATTTTCACGAATACAAAAAAAGTTCAAGGATTTGATAAAAATGTTACCAATTTGAAAAAATGTTCATGAATCTGAAAAATGTTCAGGATTTTAAAAAAAATCTCGGATTTTAAAACTGGTGAATTTGCAAAAATGCTCCCAAAATTCGAAAATGTTCATTTAAAAAAATATGTATGATTTCGAAGAAATTTGACCATTAGAAAAATGTTCAACAATTTAAAAAATATTCCCAGCACGTGCGAGGGCATCGGGGGCAGGAACCCTAGCGCGTGCGAAGGTATCAGGGGCAGGAACCCTAGCGTGTGAGATGGCATCTAGGGCAGCAGCGGCTCATGCGAGGAGAGAAAGGAAGCGACTCGCTGCCCTTTTTTTCTTGTGATAGGGATGGGAGAAAACCGTTTAATGGAAATAATATCGATTGAAGATAGGGAGTTACAAACGGACGAAACGACATAAGTTCTTTTTCCTGAGAAACATTTGTAGTTTTATTCATCCTCATAACAATTATAGGTATACTGATTTGGATCTAAGATCCAAGAAAGTACGAATTAACTCCTATAACTACAAATTACCAGAAAATCTCTTAGAAACACCTTCTTCACGTTATTAATCTTTGCTAGAAGAAATACTTCAAAGACTTTGATAAAGAGGCCGTAATTAGACTGGAGTAACGATGTTGTCCGTTTTTCACCCGCATAAACTTTATCAATAATTGTTCTTGAAACCACCTTGCGTCGCCCATCCAAAAAGCTAGGAAGACTTGATCGATAAACATACTTTGTCCGGAGATGATCTTTCAAAAGTGCAGGTCGTTGAATCACGATATCTTCACCATGATGTCGATGGAAAATTTCATCTTCACAAAGAATCGAACCAACAAAAAACCTTGACACACTGACATAATTAAATGACTTACTTTTTTTAGCAAAATTAAACGACTTAAGTTTTTTTTTAGTGAAAAAATGACTTAAGTAGGAGCTCCCGTGAGCTTCCGCGTAATGCTTTCGATGAGCGGGCCCATTTAGGTCTATCGGGTCAGACGTAGAATCCAAGTCATTTTTAATCCGATTCTAGCTCAGCCCATTAGCAGGCTACTTCTATCTAACCCGGGGTTAGGCCTAGGGTTTTCTGATCCTGAAATCTACACCAACACCACCAACAGGCATCGTCTCTCGCCATGGCATCGAAGCTCCTGCGGATGGCCCGTGACGCATCCCGAGCTCGCACCGCTGCGGCAGCCGCATCTCGCGCCGCCGCGATGTCCTCCCGCTCAGCGTGTGGCCGTGAGGAATCCCCCCCATCTCGCACCGACGCGGCAGCCACATCTCGCGCCCCTACGGCAGCCTCCCGCTCAGCGCGTGAGGCCGCCGCTTCAGGCGTCATAGCTCCCCGCCCAACTCGCACGAAGCCCCGCGACCATGCTCCCCTCTCTCCCCCCTTGGAGAACTCACGCACCGATTACGAGCTCTTCTTGATAGGTAAACCAATCCCACCTTTTTTTTTCATAGCTAGGGCAAACCAAATTGCATGCAATTCGCTGTGTCTGCTTGGCACTACTAACGCTTATAAAACTGTCATAGACGATGTTGATACCCCGACGGAGAAGGACCTCGAGTCGGAGGAATCCCAATGGGCCTATTATCAGCGCTGGTGCGAGGCTCATGACAAGAAGCATGACCATGACGAGATGGCTCGCCGGTTTGATGCTTTCCGAAGTCGGGCACGGTCGGTGCACCAATGGAACGTTGGTCTTCCTTTAGATCCAGTTAAAGCAGCCATTGCCAAAAAGAAAAAAGAAAAGGTCAGGTTACTTCTGTCAAAAGGCAAAAGCATCTCAAAGTTCGATGAATGCCTTGTGCCAATGGAATTAGGTCCATTTGCCGATGAGCCCTTCAGTGATGTTGAAGATGTTACAGCAGAGTAGTAGTTATGCTTTGCAAAGATGTTCCATGTGTACTAAGTTATCCTTCCCCTGTGGGCTAAGTTATGCTTCCAAGTGTACTAAATTATGGCTCTGTAACATCTTTTTCTCTAAGCGGCCCATATGCTTCCGCCTGTGCAAAGTGTCTATTTTAGTCTATTGCGTTCTACAGGAACAAGAGTTCAAACAGATCAAGAGCAAATATGGAGATTGTAATATATGCAGCTGTTTGAACTTTGAACATTAATTCATTGGGCATTAGGACGAAACTGAAGGTGAGTATTGTCATATCTGTAATTTTCAACAAAATTATCACCGTTGTTCATGCATTGTTCATCAATGTATAAGCTAGCGATTGCATCCTGTATTAGCAAGAACCTGTATAGTGAAATACATCTACCTTACTTGAATATATATAATGAGGATGGAACTACACTTTTTTATTTGGATTAGTTGGCTCACTGAACAAACGGCTGTTTTATTACCTATGTGAAAAACTATTTAGATTAATCATATGAGTTTTCCTTGAGTTTGTAGTGAAAAATAATTTAACAACTTGTTTTTTAAGTCACCGATAGACGGAACCAGCAGTTGGAGACCATGGTGGTGATCGGGCCATTCTGGAATGTAGTTAGGTCAATCCTAAAGACCAACTATTTTGGTCAATCCTAAATCCTACCGATCATGCATACACTTGTGCTAGACTACAAACTTAGTGCTGCTAGAGTATTCATAGATGATTTCTTGGAACATGACATATGCTCAGAGAGTAACTTCATAATGATCTTTGCTTAGAAAACAAGTTTATTTCTCTTTAGTATCAGTGTTCTAGTGTTCTGAAATATAAGGACGGATATCAAGTTCTGAAAGAAATGGCAGATTCCTGCTGAATGCTGATGATACTTCATGCCCTTGTTGACTAACAAGTTTATTGCTTGCTATGGTCGACATGGTTTGTGTTCAGCCCTCCTTCCCCACACCCCCTCTCTCATTCGA
>NC_041391.1:200596334-200598827 GCF_002162155.2 Triticum dicoccoides | reverse complement strand
TGATTTCAATCTTGCTTGGTCTGTTTGTTGATTCGAAGTCTAGAAAATCATGCCAGATGTAGGAGAAGCTCTGTAGAAGGAGGTCGAGAGTGCGAGCTAGATTATGTCCCAGCAGTGTTCCATTGGAGTAACCCTACCATGGTCATGTCTTCTGTTGTGTCATACCAACCCCACTACTAGTGTTTTGATAGCCACTAGATTGTGGATTAATAATTGAGCACGACTGCTACTATTGTACTACCTTGTTGAGTAAGAGTATTGTATTCTCACTCTGGGTACCATTTGAGTACTCTATTAAATTGTGGTTTATCTGTACCAAGCTATAGTCGTGTTCCAGAAGACATAGATCTTTGGGCTGGAACATGAGGCGTCCGGTTCTCTGAATCGGGGTGTCACAAGCCACGACGACACACGCTAATAGAAGGCCACACGCGCGAGCAACCGACAACTCTGATTTTGACGACGAGCTTTGCAAGGGAAATATGCATGACTTGCGCGGACCGTGCCCTCCTCAAACAACCACTGAGTGTCAGTTATCATCACCACCTGTACATGCTCCACCGTAGCTCCGACTTCAAAGCAACCAATAAACCTACGGAAGAGCACCTCGAACACGTTGGGAAAAACTGACTACCTAAGTCCGTGCCACGACCCAAGATCCTCTCGACGCCATCATCGTTGCCAAACAGAAACCAGCGCCCTGCCTCAGCAATCCACACGGCGAAAACGCCGCCATCCACTGTTCTCCTAGTTGTAGCCGGATCCAAGACGATGCCCACACGGAGGGGAAAGACGCGTAAACACCTCCATTGCCCGATCCAGCTGATCTGAGGTTTCCTTCGAAGCCAAGGCCGTGGGGAGAAGGAGGGGCACACCTCCAATACAAAGCTTCCCAGAAAGACCACGACACCCACGGGCGGCGCCATCGCCGGCTTCGATGAAGATCGGAGCAACGATTTCTCCCCGAGTTGTGTCGACCACCTGCCGCCACCGCCCACCAACCACCACCTCCCAGGTCGTAGCTGCCGCCCACCACCGCAGGACCACCCAGACCACCAGCAATAACCAACGCCACATTGCGAGAGGCAACAACAATATCTGAGACACTCCGATCCAAATCGAAGCAGCAGAACGAGGACGAGTAGGGCCAACCGTAGCACACCTCGCGCTTAGGAGAAGCCACCCGCCACGCCCAACCTGCACAAGCCGTCGCCGCACCCAAGCGTCGATCCATGCCCCGCGTATGCATCCAGCGCCAAGCGCCGCCATGACTAACGTGTGCAGCCACAGTCGCGTGCCGCCGCACATGTTGCCCACTCCCCGATCGCGTTGAGAGCCCGGACCGAGTCCACAGCCGTAGCGCCCCCACAACACGAAGCTGCGCCCAAGCGCACGCGCTCCGCCACCCTCGAATGGCCAGAGATCCACACCCTCCTTAGTAAGCGGGGTCCGCCGTGGTGGCGGCAGGGGCCAATGGCAGTGGCGGCGGGAGGTTAGGATTTCTCCCAAGCCGCTAGAGCTAGGCGACGGTATATGATTCTCACAAATAAATAAGACGAACGCTAGTGTATCTGGCTAGTATATCTAATGGCTATAACAATTTTGATGACCTATAATCACGCATGTTAAAATAATTAACAACTTTTTTCTACAGACCTTTAACAAATTTAAGGAAGTTTAAATTGTGACATACTCTAATGCCGATAACTTGAAATGGATGGAGCCAGGGCTGGCCCTGAGGGGGGGCAGGGGGGCGGCCGCCCCGGGGCCCCCAAAACCAGAGGCCCCCTCACGTAGGCTTTCTGTAGAAAAAATAGCCCAGAAAAAAAATAGCCCATGATGGAATTAGAAGGAACAGAACACAGGTATGGATGGAAAAAAATTATATGAGACCAGGTCTCATATAAATCAGGTGAGACCCGCTCTGATGGATGACATGTGGCATTCACAAATCACAAAGCATTCCCTCACCCCCACCTGAAATCAGGGGGGGAGGAGATTAGATGCTTTGTGATTTGTAAATGCCACATGTCATCCATCAGGATGGGTCTCACCTGCTAATCCGTGAGACCTGGTCTCATACAATTTTTTTCCGGTACGGATGTTTCTCACGAGACATGCCCTATTTCCCTTCCAATCACTAGTCAATGGCGGCAGGTCTCCAGCGCTGGCGCCTTCGATCTCCACGAACGCAGGTACGGGTCCTGATGGTGAGATGCGAGTCAGCCGGCCGGTTGGTCTTAGCGCTGGACACAGGGAATCACACCGGCGGACGCGGCATGAGCATCGCCGAGCGCCGTCGCGGTATAGATCCGAGGTAATGCCATATTGCCTTTATTCCCCATACATATGTTACTAATTAAGTTCCAGTATCATGCAGATGCATCGCTTGCATCGTAAAACTTTTGATGCAATTTTATTTAATTCCAGCGCTACATGTTATGACCTTCTCCAAAATGTAGGTATATCCTATTGTTATAATTTTTATTTATA
>NC_041391.1:200595466-200596041 GCF_002162155.2 Triticum dicoccoides | reverse complement strand
TCTTTTTCCAACAGAACTATGGAACGTCTGAGTTGTTGCCGTTTTTTTTTTGAAACGGAGGCAAAAGCTTTGCCTCATCCATTAATTAAGATAGAAAAGAGTTTTTTACAGGACACCCACAAACACGGCATGCGGATTATTCGCGTGAAATAAAAGACCCTAGCTTTTTTGCGCCGTCGATGACCCAAAGGTTGGCCTCGGCAGAGATGGAGGAGAGCAAGATTGGCGGTGGAGCACTCTTATGCTTAAACACTCTTGCATTACGCTCGTTCCAAATCGTCCATGAGACGAGCATAGTGAGGGAGGCCTTGGCTTGGCGCTTCGGCGTACCATCAGCGCAGGTGCTTGCCCACCACTCGTCCACCGAGTCGAACAGGGGCCAAGCGGAAGTGTCAAGCCCGTGCATGAGGAATTTCTCAATGACCAAAGACTAAAGACATCGGGTGTAGCGACACTTGTAGAAGAGGTGAGGTTAGCATTCTTGCACCGTCCTGCAAAGAGGGCAGAGATCGCAATTTGGCCACCCACGCTTTGCCAATCTATCTACCGTCCAAACTCTGTCTTGAAGGGCCAAC
>NC_041391.1:200589180-200594982 GCF_002162155.2 Triticum dicoccoides | reverse complement strand
CCAAACCATTTTGTCCAAGGGAGAAAGGACCATCCCTAGGAACTGTGCCCTATACGCGGAGGCCGCCGAGTATTGCCCACAGGTCGTGTGTTTCCAAAGGATATCATCTTCGTTGAGCTCGTCAAGCTGGACCTCATTTAGTATCAACCATAGAGCGAAGAATTGTGTGATGTGCTCGACAGAGACATTGGTAGGGGGGTTTATCTTGAGAATCCAAGCGTTGTGCTTCATGGCCTCCCTCACCTTCCAATTCTTTCTCTTGGAAGCTTCATAGATGAGCGGGGCAATGTCTTTAGGCTTTCGCCCAAGGAGCCAAGGAGAGTCCCAAAAGGGGGTCCTCGCACTGTTACCAACGGTGATGGTGGTGGAAGCATAGAAAAAGTTGAGGTCCTCCTCATTACATGGGTTTCCCATTCCCACCCACATCTTGGTGGGCTCCTTCCATTCGTACCACGGCCATCGCAAACGGAGAGCCCTCGTAAACTTGTCAGTGTTGAGTACCCCAAGGCCTCAGTACTCTAGTGGCCGGCAAACATACTCCCAGTTCACCTTGCATTTTGCCCCCGTTGTCTTGTCGGAACCGGACCAAAGGAAAGCTCTCTCAAGCTTGTTGACGCTGTGAAGTATGGTTGGTGGGATGACCAACGGGGTGGCGGGGTAGACCACTTGGGAAGTGATCACGGACTTGACAAGGGCCGTACGTCCAATGGTGGTGATGTTTTGGCCATCATACGTTGATAACTTGCTTGCAACTTTGTCCACGAGAAATTGGAGATCCACCAACTTTAGCTTCCAAACAGAGAGGGGGAGCCCCAAGTATCGCAGTGGGAAAGAGGTCCGTGCAGCCGGCAAACTTTGAGTTAGGCGACCCAAATCCAGGTGGTTGCAACGAATGGGCACCACCGAGCTTTTTTGGAAATTGGTGCAAAGGCCTGTGACCTCCCCGAAACCCTTCAAAATGCTTGCCAGGTTGTCAACATCCTTTTTGATCGGAGCCAAGAAGACAGCCGCATCGTCCGCATAGAGGGAGGTCCTCAACATGGCTCCCCGCCCCCTGATTCTATGTAGGAGACCCCTCCGAGTTGCCACATCTAAGATTTTTTGTAGTGGATCGATGGCGATGACGAATAGGAGCGGGGACACGGGGTCTCCCTGCCGAAGGCCCTGTCCATGCTTGATGGGGCTGCCAGCAATGCCATTGAGGACGATCCTCGAGGAAGAGGTGCTAAGGAGGGCTGCGATCCAATCCCTAAATTTGCTCGGAAATCCTCGCCTTTGGAGGAGATCAAGCAAGTATTCCCACTTAACGGAGTCGAAGGCCTTCCAAATATCAAGCTTGAAGAGGAGTGAGGGGGTCTTCCTTGCATGGAGGCGTCGAGCAAGATTGCGAACATACAGAAAATTTTCATGGATGCTTCTTGTTTTGATGAAGGCGCTTTGGACGTTGGAGACGAGATTTTTCATATGGGGGCCAAGTCTCAAGGCGAGCACTTTCGCAATAATCTTTGCGATCGCATGGATGAGGCTAATGGGTCTATAGTCGGCGATTCCCTCCGCCCCATCCTTTTTAGGCAAGAGGACCACATTAGCGGAGTTGAGCCACTAGAGATTTGACGTTTGCAGGGAGTCGAAATGTGAAATGACCGTCATTAGGTCGGTTTTGATAATGCCCCAACATTTCTTGAAGAAGAGGCCTGTGAAGTCATCCGGCCCCGGCACCTTGTCGCTAGGCATGTCATTGATCGCTTCAAGAACCTCACACTCGGTCATTGGAGCGCCAAGGCCATGCAAGTCAAGTGGCTCCAAATTAAGCTCCTCCCAATTGAAATCTTTGCGACTACGGGGGCCTCTCTTCATGACCTTGGAGAAGTGCTCATGGATTAGCTTTTCTTTGGCGCCGTGCTCGGTGACCCACCCATGCGCATTCTTGATCCTATGAATATGATTTTTCCTCCTCCTTGCATTAACTCGGCGGTGAAAGAAATTGGTATTTGCATCACCTTCTTTAAGATTGGAAATTCTTGCACATTGCTTCTTACGCGATCTTTCTAGCATGACCAAGGCAATGACCCTTCTCTTGAGCCTAGCCCGGAGCTCAAGTTCGTCGGCGGAGAGGAGTCTATTCTCTTGAGCGATGTCAAGGCGAAGGATCACCAAAAGCGCGGCCTGGTGGTGAATTTTTGCCTTCGAGAAAAGGCCCCTACTCCATTCGGAGAGTCGGAGTGCAGTCTTTTTGAGTTTATGGTAAAGCACTTGGTATGGCTCGGTGTGGTCAATCCTCTCATTCCACGCCTTTTGGACCACCTCTTCAAACTCCGGCATGGATGCCCAAAAGTTTTCAAACTTAAAGACCCGAGGTCTTCTTGGCCCCTTGTCATCGGCAAGTAGAAGCGGACAATGGTCGGAGAGGGAGGATGAAAGTGCATTAAGTACATGGGTGTTGAAGGTTGTGTCCCAATCGGTGTTGCAGAAAAAGGAGTCTAGCTTGCACAAGGTTGGGTTCGTCCTCTCATTGCTCCAAGTGAAACGCCTGTTCTGGAGGTGGATTTCTTTGAGCTCACAGCTCTGGAGTGTTGCACTGAAATGGTTTATCCTGCTTCGGTTGACATTTCTCTTATTTTTATCTCGCGCCCGATAGATTTGGTTAAAATCACCGGTGGCAAACCAGGCCGTCCCTAACGGTGGCTTCTCAGCCAGCAACTCGGCAAAGAAAGCATCTTTGCAAGAGTGGTCCGTGGGGCCATAGACGGTCGTGATTTTGAAAAGCAAGTTAGTCCCTCGCACCCGGACCATGGCGGAGAGGCAATATGTCGTGAAGCTGATGCCAGAAACATCCACAAGGAGATCATCCCAGAGCATCAAGATGCCACCCCTAGTGCCCGAAGCAGGTCTTTGCACGAAGCTACGCAACCTGTGCCCGCCCAAAAAAGCTGTTGTGAATTGGTCGACGTTGCCGAGCTTAGTCTCTTGTATGCACACAATATGGCACGACGAGGAGGCAATCGTTGCATTCACCATAGATCGTCGGTCCGGGCAGTTTAGACCCCTTACGTTCCAACTGAGGAAGTTAATTGGTTGCTCTATCATGAAAAACAGAGAGCACCTTGAGGACTGTCTTCCAAGAAGCAGTGCAAACGGACACAACACTTTGCATTCTAAAGGTCACAGGAACATAATCCACTACCGATACATGGCCACAGGCCAGCACCACTCTTGTTCGAAACACGTTGAGCACCCCATACACGGGCCAAACGCACAACATGATATAGTCTTGTGCTAACATTAAGAAACTATGGTCCCAGGTAGACAGCAACAGCAAGCGCTCAGGCATTAGCCAGCTGAGCCACGGTGCCGCTGTCGTTCGACTCCAGGTCGAGAGCACCATCACCTCCATGCGCAATGAGGGCCTCCTCCATGCCCGTAGCACTGTTGCAGTCTAGCTTGAACAATCCTCGCATGGCTACGATCACATCTGGTGGCAGCTGCTCCTTGAAACGCTCAGCGAAAGCGTCCAGGGCGACAACAGTGACATCTTGCCCATCCTTGACGATGCCTAGAGTGCGGCACACCAGCAGCTCAGCCGCTCTGGCCGCCGGAGTCGCCTTGGGGCACTCAGCCGCGGCAGCCTTGGGACGTCCAGAAGCACATGACTTGGTGATGGAGAAGCCTCCACCAGCCTTGGAGATGATGAGCCCAGCCATGGTCTTCGGCGAGTTGACGACGCCCGAGCCGGTGTTGGAGCAGGGGGAGGCAGGATGGCCTCCTGACGGTCTTCGAAGAGTGGCGCGAGGCACTGCAGTCCTACCGCCCCTTCAACAGCAACAGCCCCCCTGCGCAGCCGCACCGGCGAAGGCATGCACCGCAGAGGACCACTTGAGATCAGAGGAGGCGTTGGGGAGGCCTCAAAACCTGGTGGCCTCGCAGGCGAGAGCAACGGTGCTTGGAGCATGGACGGCGAGCAG
This sequence comes from Triticum dicoccoides, assembly GCF_002162155.2. NCBI lineage: Eukaryota > Viridiplantae > Streptophyta > Magnoliopsida > Poales > Poaceae > Triticum > Triticum dicoccoides. Next base: position 200,591,020 of record NC_041391.1, on the reverse strand, counting down.
AGCAGGCGCAATGGCGCGGTAAGGCGAGCCTGTGAGAGCGGTGAGAGGCGCTCGTCACTTCTCCTGGAGCGCGGAGATGGCGGGAGCACAGTTGTGGGCGACAGAGGTGGGGAGGCAGGTGGCGTGAGAGCTTCCTGGGAGCGGCGTCGTGCCGCGCGTGGCGAGGGCTGGCGCACAGGGCTTCAGCCTCGCCCCGAAGAAGCCAGGGGAGTGGCCTGCAGAGGCACCAGCTCTAGCACACGGGCTGCGTCACCACTTGTAGAGCCAGAGCCTTGAAGCACCGCGGCATGGCCCATATCCGTGCCCGGATCAGCAGAACGATGGCCACCACCGTCCCGACGGCCGTCACGCCCCTCTTCACGGCAGTTGCCACGCGAGTCGCCCCGCGGCTGACGTGAAAGGCTACGCCTGATGCGGTCACCCCATCCGTCGCGGCTTCGCGAGTTGTTGCGGCTGCGGCGGCCGTTGTCATCTCGACCGCGGTCAGGGTCGTCGTCACGGTCCCTCCTGTGGCGGTCGACAGGGCGAGAGATGCGCTCGCGGGGATCACGTGCATGTCGCTCGCTGTCGATGATGCCCTTCTGGAAGGTGTACCCCTTGGACACGATCTTGGGACCTTGCGTGGGATCTTCATGGATGGACAGGTGAATGATCACCCGCCGCCCCAAGCCACGATGCTCGACGATAGGCTGACCCCCCGCACGCGTCGACAGGGTCACCCAGTTCACACGCGGCACGTTTGCCGGCAACGCCGTCCAGGCCCACACCCCCAACACCTCAGTATCCGTCTTGAGCTTGGAGGCGGTCTCGATGTAGTCGATGGAGCAGCCTGGCCCGATGGCCTGCGCGACGGCGTAGTCGTCCCACGCCTGCAGCGGGAGCCCGTCCAGGCAGAGACGGACGTGGTGGACGAGGTCCACGTTCTCGGAGTGAGCCTCAAGCCTCCAAGGACGCATCTGCAGCCTGGTGTCTCGGAACTTCAGGTCGCAGCGCCCGGCCGCGTCCGCGCAGTGGTGCTGGTGGAAGAACCGCACCAGAAAGGCCTCTGGGAAGTGCTTAACGACGCACACGTCGTCCGGCAACATGCCCATCTCCTGAACAATGGCGTTGGCGATGTCTTGCGCGGATGCCCTGAGGTCGCGGTCGAGCCAAGCGACGACGGCGTTCGAGCCGAGGAGCGCCGCCTCCTGGTGCATGGCCGGCGTGGCGTGGATCATCGTGAACACCTCGGCCGGCCTCTGTGAGTGGTCGCCGGACCAAGCCATGGCGCGGCCGCGGGGGAGGGCTTGGGGACGAGGCGGGGCCGTCACAGGCGCTGCACGCACGAGGAAGGGGCGACTCGGGCGCGCGACAGAGGCGCCCAGGCAGAGGTGTGGAGCAGGCGCATTCATCGCGGGAGGCAACCGCGGGGCTCGAGGCGATGGACGGCTGGGTCACCGTCGCGTCCCGTCGGCCGCGCCGGCCGGCTTTTCCTGCTACTCCATTGAAGCCGCGCCAACCCGTCTCGGACTGGATTAAAGGGCTCTGCTTCCGCTGCCTCTTCCCTCGCCATCGACAAGCCGAGTGCCGCAACCCAATCACCTGTCGCCGCTGCTTCCAACCCGGCCACAAAGCTGTTGCCGTTTTAACTTTACCACATGAATAAAAAAATGAGACCAACCCCGGCTAGACTAGCCTGTTGGTATTATTTTATAGAAGAAAACTCCGTTAGCATCAAATGCTCGAGCCGAGACTTGAACACTGGAGAGCTGGTTGCGAATTCCCGCACCTTACCAACTGAGCTACACTTCATTCTCGTACCACAGGAATAAGAAAACTTGATATCCATTCAATTTTACAC
>NC_041391.1:200587987-200588848 GCF_002162155.2 Triticum dicoccoides | reverse complement strand
ACATCCTCGTCTCTAGCTCATTCGCGGTCTAATCTAAGTTGTGGTAAAAAAAACACCCACCCACCCACATGTAAACCATTCATTCTCTCTTGCATTAGTGATGTCGCGCTAGCCACAATTTTCCTGATCGGCCTAGTGAGAACATGTGTCTAGGGCTCTAGGCCAGATAGTGTTACTATCTTCTCCCTGCTCTCCTAAATCGACCGATGCAATTTCTATTACAAGGCAATTGAGAAATAGCAACCCGTAAAAGAACAGAAAAATAGCAATCAACAAAAAAGACTGAGAAATAGCAAATGTGTGTTCATATTAAGGGGTCCCACATTTTAGTTTTGCCCCGGGCCCCCAAATTCTCAGGACCGGCCCTGGATGAAGCACGTACACAGGACTCTAGAGAAACACAACGTTCTTCTCACTTCTGCAGATTGTTTGGTTTTGTAGGGCATGCCAATTTCTATTTCCTATGCGTACCACTGTGTTGGCTGATGCCTGATGGTGTAGTGTGCAATAACTATAGCACAGTCGGCGATGGAATATAAACCATGCGGTGCAGTAAAAGGTCGTTCTTCCTCCCGACGGTGATGCCCATCTTCTCCGTCATGTCCAGCTCTCTAGATGAGACTCCGGCGGGAAGCTTCCAACGGACGTGATATAGCAGCGAGGCAAGCGTGAGCTCAATGTTGGCCTGCGCAAACGCCACTCCAGGGCACATCCTTCGTCCTGCTCCAAACGGTATGAACTCCAGGTGTGCGCACTTGAAGTCAAGCGTGCCACTCTCCAACCGCTCTGGTCTAAACTCTTCAGTGTCGGCCCAGTACTTCGGGTCCCTGCCGATGGCCCACCAAGGTTTTGGATTCCGAA
>NC_041391.1:200585137-200587658 GCF_002162155.2 Triticum dicoccoides | reverse complement strand
CGCGGTAACCACGAAATACCGACAAAAATTCGAGCGAAATTTAAAATTCAAATTTGAATTCGAATTTTTTAAGACTAGAATAGATAAGTTTGGAGCACCAAATGTTCTCAGCAGTAGTACTAGCGCAGTGGTAACAGGTCTGATCCACTGCCACGAACCTGCAGGTTGCGAGTTCGACCTTCGTACGCACATATTTTTTTAGAAATTACAACATAGTGTGGCGTGCATTCCTCAAAAATCAAAAAGAAAAAAATGCGGCCGGCTGTCCTCGAACACATGACGCTCTGTTGCTGGAGGATGATCCTTACCACTAGGACACAAGTCAGCTTGTGTTTGTGACAGAGATATATCTCATTTAACTAGAAGTTAGGAGTTTAAATTCAAAAAATTCAAAAAGTTCGATTTTTTTTACTCGAGATACCTAATTATCGTGGGGCAGCGAGAAACGCGGTTACCGGGCGGTAACCGAATTTACCGCCCGGTACCCAAAACCATGTGGCCCACGCGTTCACACGGTGGTGCCCTTGAGCACGTCGTACCCCATCACCTTGCATGTTTCCCCGCACTCCCTTGGAAGCAGCAATGGCACCACGGGGTGCAGCCTCAGGGTCTCCATGATGACCAGCTTCAGGTACTTTAGGTCGGCGAGGTCCTCCTCTGTCACCGTCGTTTTCCCTTGGAGGCTATGGTGCAGCTCGGCTTGTGCTTTGTGCATTGCTTCTGGATTCCTCATCAGCTCTGACATGGCCCATTGGAGAGCGTTCGCCGTTGTTTCACCCCTAGCGGCGAAAAGGTCCTGCGTATATATGTGAAGGTGTTAACTCATGAACATGCAAAATGCCAAGAAAATAATCCACTAATTATGGTTCAGCTAGCATGGTGGTACTAAAAATCCAAAAATTCTACACCTACGAACGGTCTACGAAACCAGTGTATGGACACTTACAAGAATAAAGGCCCTGATGATTCCCATTGTCACGGGCACCTCGAGACCACCTTCCTTGTGTATCCTCATGAGCACATCCACGAGGTCTTCCTCGTCGACGGCGCCGTCAGCCCCCGTGGCCTTCTTCTCCTCGTGTTGCCTGATGACGCAGTCAACCAGCTCGCCGTTCTTGCGGTGGTTGGCCTCCGCCCGGCATGCGGTGCCGCTGAGGAAGCTCGCAAGCCTCGACGACGGGAACGGGTCACCGAGGTTAAACCCAGAGGTGATCTTTACCCCCTCGGCGAACACCTCTAGGAAGTCGTCCCGCTTCTCGAAGCGGTCATCCATAATGCTCCGCATCGTCATGTCCATGGTGGTCTCGTAGATCCGCTGGCTGACGTTCACGGCTTCACCCGGCATGGCCGCGGCTCCTAGTCGCGGCGACGGCGGTGACGAGGCGACCGACCTACTCCTCCCGAACACGGCGGAATGACTGGACGCGGCGCGCGCTGAGCAGCTCCAGGATGCTGATCCTGCGGAGCTGCCGCCACAACGGGCCGTAGGGCGCGAACACGAGCCCCTCCCCGTCGGCCAACAGGACGCGCATGGTGGGGCTCCACGGCCTGGTCGCGAAGTTGACGTCGTGTGTCTTCATGATCTCACGGGCGGCTCGTCGCTCTGGCGACGAGGCGACCACAACGGGTACCTCGCCGAGCCTGAGGTACATGAGCGGTGCATCGAGCCGGCGCGAGAGGTCGGCCATGGCGTGGTACGGCAGCCAGCTGCACATAATGTGGTGCAGGCTGCCGATTACAGGTAGCCGCCACGGGCCGGGCGGCAGCCTCACGCCATCGCCGCTGCTCCGGCGCCTCCAGGCCTTCAGGAGCAGGAGAAGAGGGAAGAAGAGAGCAAAAAAGATGCGTATGTACGTGAGTTGCTCCATGAACCTGGCCATCAAGATTCTATGCATGCCACGCGCGCCGTGTCAATAAGTTTGGAACTTTGGACGGAGACTAAATAGTGAGAGCAGAGGTGTAAGCATCTACCGATAGTAGATTCCAGGGCAAGCGACTGGTGCAAACAAACAAAAGGGTCAGCTATTTCTGCCAATAATGGGTTAATTAATACAGGTCGGTGCATCTACTATCTACTATCTACTATCTACTACCACTATAAAAGAAAGAGAGGGGCAGATCCAAACAATCCCACCCATCCATCATCAAGATCTAATGGTCCTTAATCATTCTGTGTTTAACGCTACCAACCACGCATTAAGCCAAACCCATCGATCTCTAATCTGCCCAACCGTTCAGAAAGAAAAAAATATGTTGCCCACAAACGACCGCACGACCTCTCCCCTCCTCCCCGCACGACCTCTCTCGCCCCCTTCTCCTCGCACGTCTCTCGCCCCCTCCTCCCGCGCCGTTCGCCGCCCCGCCGTTCCTCCCGCACCCTTGCGCTGCCATTAGCCACAGGATCCGCCCTGTCGCGCGTGGAGACGCCTCCAGCAGCTGCCGCCGATGCCGTAACCTCCCCCTGCCTCTACCCCAGGCGCGAGGAACCTACCTCCCGAAGCAACCGGAGCGGCAAAGCGGC
>NC_041391.1:200574435-200582988 GCF_002162155.2 Triticum dicoccoides | reverse complement strand
TTGTCATGTTTCTTGCTTCTTACATATTTGTCCTTTTGATTGTTTTTATGTTTGATCAAAAAGTTTCATACCGAATATTAAGAAATTTGTTTACATCTACGGTTGTGATTGCATCTGCTTGCAGAACGGTCAATTTTACATTATCTATAGAAGGCTGTGTACATGAGAGGCGTGGCATGCTATTGGAAATTATAACATACTGTATATGGCTTCTAAGCAATTTGAAAGTTTAGGACACAATAGGAAGTCATATTACGACGGTTTCCGATTATTGACAAATCTCTATTTTTCGAGGGCAGCAAAATTATTTTCTAGAACTGATAGTTTCTTCAGCAATTTTTTAGTTTGCTTCCTGTTACTTTATAACTGAATATGAATATGTAGTTAGCTTATTTTTCTTTTATGTGATATGTGAGTAAATAGCAGTTAGCTGCATGGTTTACTATGATTTCAAGCTCAACTTTTGTGTTATCTAGCTGCAGTGCTAGGACTGGTTGTTGCCCAAAGAGATGATATGACCATCAGTTTATGGTCTTTTTGAGCTTGATGTCTTCTGTATTGGAGAAATGAAGTCTTCGGCATGTACACGGTGTAAACAATCATTGGAAAAGGCGAGATGAAGATAAGAGGAGCATATAGAAGTTTCTGATTTGTATAGGAGGCCTTGTTGGTATGATTTATTTTCCTGATGGTATATTCATCTCATTAGGAAGGCCTTGTTGTGTGGCTTTGGTCTTCCTAAATTTTTGTGTGGATTTTTCTCTTTTCTTTTTAGCTTTGTGAAACAATGACTATCCTAGCGCAAGATCTACTCATGGATATTTCCTTATTGTACAGTTTTCCATTTTGAAATAGTAGACGTTTCTCCACTGTTGAGATGTTGATAGGACAAGTTTAATAGATTGTTTATCTTACCAGGACTAAGATTAGCCTGGAGAAAGTGTGGCTTGCATGCCATCTATGTCATACACAAATTATTAAATTTTCTTTCTTCATTTTTTGTTCATGAATGTTGCACTCCTGGAGATGAGACTCAGAATGGATGCATAATGGTCCTGGCTACTGGCGAGCTTGAAGCAAGTGGTGCGTGTTGTGACTCCCATTGTGGCGCTGTAGTCGACTCCATCAATTCAAATTCTGAAGATAACATGTAGCCTGAATCCAAGAGGGAACAAATCCAGTTGTTCCAAGACTGCGTTCTGTTTTGCATATTTTGTTGACAGTTTGCATCTCTGCCATGTTCATCTTGGATTATGATTTCTTTTTCATCTGCTCCCACTTATATATGTATTATAAGTCCTTCGAAGTACACAGAATAAATCAGACATTCTGAAATCTTTAGTATACAACTGCAATTTCATCTTGGATTATGATTTCTTTTTCGTCTGCTCCAACTTTGCATACATCCTCAGAAGATAAATGTGGGGTTCGTATTGAACTTCACCTTTAGAGATGCAGGGATTATCAGCACTACAGAATTCAATACACATGAATTTAATGTGTTGATTTGGTTGAGACGTGCATTGCACGTGCATGCTAACTAGTTATTACTAAATCTGGCATCGGATAAGCTCATTCTGTAGATTACTCGGAGTTTACTGCCAAGATTATGTCACGATGGCAGTTGTTGTCTTGTTGGCGTATTTCGAAATGTCTCACTTGAGTGCTGAACTCTCCGATAGGATCCGTTATAACAATCTGGCACGTGCACACGGTGAGCGTCTCTCGCTCACCCACTGCGCCGTGGGCCACTCCGATCGCTCGGGCGGAGGCGCCATCCTTAACACCGAACCGAAAACCAAACAAGAACCGTACCAAACTGAACCTAAAACCTCGGTTAGTCTGGTACTCGGTTATTGGTATGAGCCTAGCGCCCTAGCCTTTGGTTACATCGGTTAATAACCGAAAAATGTTCAATTAAAGAAAACCCAAAAATCTTCGGTTTCTACCGAAGTAATCAAACAGCGCAGGCCACTTGAGAACTCGTACTTGTATTGGGCTTAGTTCCTCCTCCAACAAGCCTTTCAGCATCACAGCACAAGACCTTATCCATCACAACGAGGCCCAAGCAGGCAAACACTAGCTTGCAAATGGACATTGTTTTTCAATGCTCCTATTTGGCGCCTTTAGCGACAGTTCATCGATCTAGCACCAGCTACGTTTCCAAGTGAGCTACCTTCCCAACAAGCTCACTAGATCGCACTAGCAGTCGGCTGTTTACTTTCTTCAGTTTCCTGTTTCATTTTAGCTCACTGTTTCGTTTAGAGATTCATCAGTTGGTTGTTTGGTTCAATTAGTCTCTTGGGTTGTCCAATAGCAAAGAAAATACACATAGTAACTAGCCAAGAGGTACACTTTCAATGTTGTCTGTGATAATAGTTTGATTGTAATTGAATTGGATACTTTGTTTCTTAGTTGAAGCAAAGTTATATAGTGTGTCTATCATCACAAAAATAAAGTTATATAGTGTGCCTAGAAAAAGTTGAAGAAAGATACAAGAATAGAAAATAGACAATTAGATAATTAATAAGGAAAAAGGTAAAACTTCTTCCTGCGAATTGAAAAAAGACTTGGACTAATTATAGAACAAGTTATAGAAGGTTAAAACTATTTGATGATCTTTGGACTGAATTTTGATCTTCTAGTAACATAGATCACATCAGCAGCATCATTGTTTTTTAAAGGATGGTGTGAGTTTCTATTTGCACTCCCAGAAAATGGTATTTGATGCATACTCGCATTCCCTGTTCCCTTGTAATTGCTTTTTTTTCTATAAGCATGAACAACATCATCTTTTATATATTTGGTTTACAAGTAGTCAGACAAGAGCAATTTACTTTCATCCTCTCCCTCCTTAATCACATATTGTTGTTCCTACTATACAGTTAAAAACAATTTTGTGATTTTGTAAAAAGGAAAAAACTTGACTTTTGGTTGGGAATTTTTTTAATCGTTAAATTTATGAAAAAAAATAAAAGCTTCCTTGTAATATATTTGAAAATACTTTTGAGAATTTTGTCTGAACAATTCTATATATATATTTTTTGAATTGCAACTAATGAAAAAATAACATGGAAGAAAGATAAGATCGATATTTTTTTTAATTAGTCCACAACAATTTACTTTTGTATACTTGTTGAGTGCTTGTTTTTTTAAAAAAAAGTAGATGCTAGCTCTAGAAGGAAAAGACAAGACACCCGGTTTTCAGAAAAACTTGATAATTTAACAAATTCTCAGAAAGACACCTAGTTTTCTGAAAAAAAAACAAGGGATTTGAAAAAGCGCGTGAATATGAAAGTACACAAATTCAAAAAAGTTGAGGAATTTCAAAAAAACATGAAACTAAAAAGAGTTCCAAATTTGAAGAAAAGTTCACGAACTTAAAAAAATGGGTGAACTATGTGTGTATTTGTGAACTAATATAAAAAAAGGTGAACTAATTTTGAAACGGGTGAACAAATTTGCATTATGGTGCCTTGGTGACTAATTTTCAAAAGGGTGAACAAGAATTGAATGCGTTGACTAATTTTGAAAATTAGGGAATTAATTCTGAAATGGGTTAACTAAATTAGAAAATGGTTGAACTAAATTTTAAATAAGTGACCTAATTTGAAAATCTGTGAAATACACGTAATTGTTTGAGCTATATTTGTATTTAGTGAAATAATTTTGAACAAATGAACAATTTTTTTGAAAAATGGTGAAAAAAATGTACTTAGTGAACCAAATCTGAAAATGTGTGCATAAAATATATATTAGGTGAACTAAATTTGAAATGAGTGAACTAAATTTAAATGAAAAATAAAATAAAAAGAAAAGATATAAAGGAAACAAAAAAGGTTCGTGGATTTGAAAAAGGTTCACGGGTTTGGAAAAAACCATGAATTTGAAAAAAGTTCACCACTTTTGATAGATGGTCATAAATTATAAAAAGTTTGTGAGTTCTAACAAAGTTTACCAATTTTTAGAAAGGTTCGAGAATTTGAGAAAAAAATTTGAATTAGGAAGAGAAAAAAAACTAGTAGAAAAAGGAAAAGGATAAAGAAGAAACGGAAAAACGGAAAAACTGGCCAGACAAAATAAAATAAGACAGAAAAGTAAAACCAGATCACACGCACACACAAATGTGGAAAGAGAAGCAATTGGGCACATGGTGTTAGCTTGCCCAAGTTGGTTACTGTGTCTCGTATTAAACATCACGGTTGGAGTTCGAATACCCTCGCACATGATTATTTTTTTGAAGGCTAAAAAGGTGTAAATGTGCCAAGCCCAGGATAGAGGGTGGCCAGCTACTCAAAAAACAAAAATAGAAAACACCGCCCGAAGCGCCTAATAGGTATTCGTCTGCTTTTTTCATGTGACGAGACCTCCTGTCGGCAGATGCTATGTATCGCTTGTAGTGAGCTGGCCGGCTGCTAAGCCTGCACGACATGGGTCTAGCCTAGTGACCATAGGCAGAGCTGGCGATAGAACCTCGCACCTATTTTTTACATTTCGATCTGTTTACTTATAAGTTGAAATAATTTAGGAATTCAAAAACTAGTGATTTAAAAAGCGCTCATGAATTAAAAAATAATCCCAATTTACAAAGTTCAATTAAATTTTTTTCACAAACTCAGAAAATATTTGCGAATTTGCAAACATTCATGAATTCATAAAATATTAAGGAATTCCAAGATTGTTCGCATAGTAAAAAAATTCAAGAATTTTAAAATGTTCATCGCTACAAGAAATTAAGAACTCAAAAATTCATTAATTCAAAAAATGCTCATGCATTAGTTACAACCATTCACTAATTTAAAAGGAGGTTTGTGAATTTCAAAATTCTTCATTAATATTAGAATTTTCAAAAATTTGAAAAAAAATTGGCGGATGCAAAAATGTTCCTGAACGTTAAAAAATGTTCGAATCTGAGCAATGTTCACGAATTGAAAATAATCATTGATTTGAAAATGCTCACAAATTTTTTTCATGAATATAAAAAATGTTCATGAGTTAAAATATGTTGGCAAAAAATTATTAATTAATTTGAAAAATTAAGTTTGAAACTGTTCACGAATCATTCGCAAATTTTTAGAAGATAAAGTATCCAAATATGAATAATGGAACCTTGCTATAAAAACAAGAAACAATGAAGCAAGAGAAAAACCAGTAGAAAAAATAGAATAAAAAAATCGATGGGACGAACAACAAAAACCAATGGAACCTTGCTATAACAACAAGAAGGTTCCAGAACCGGCCCCAGACCTGTTTCTGAGTATGTTTGCGGAAACCTCTAAGTGTTCAAGGATACAAATGTTCACGGGTTTAAAACTATTTCGGATTTAAAAAATTCACAAATTCAAAAAAATCTTGAATTTGAAAATGTTCATGAAGTTTAAAACCAGAAAAAACATGAAAAGGAAAAAAAAATAATTCAAAAAAGGGATAAAAATGACACAAGAAAAAAACATAAAAAATAAACAGGTGCTGTTATGAGTTGGGCAAGCGAGCGTGGAAACCGATTTGTATTGTTCCCGAGAGGAAAATACCTCAAAGAAAGAGGAATACAAACATGTTGTGGGTCGGCGAAAGTCAGTGGTCTTGATTAGAGAACAACAATTAATTCTCAAAGTAAGTGATATATATCAATTGTGCCTCTTGTTTGGCACTTCAGGTGCCCCTTTACTAGTGCTTTTTCAAATGGAAGTGCCACCGCGCTGGGCCGACCCATCAAATATGTTTTTTTTCTGTGTTTTAATCAAAAAAAAAGTTCTGTGTGAATCGAACCAGCGAGCTCGCTCGCCCAGGTAACCTGATATAACCGCCACACCACCGAGAGGGATGTGGTAAACTTCAGATCTTCTTTATTTTATTCTTTCTTTTTTCCTTTTTGTTTTTTTCTCTTTTTTTTCATCTTTCGAGATGAGCTGTTTACAAACATGTGAACTTTTTTCCAAATTTATGATTTTTCTAAAATTGATGAACTTTTTTCAAAATTCTTAAACATTTTTAAAATTTCAGTAAACATTTATTCCAAAATTGATGAACTTTTTTTTCAAATTCGATGAACCATTTTTCAAAATCTTTTTTCAAAAATCAATCAATTTTGTTGAAAACTCATAAAAAATCAAAATTGGACATATTTTTAGTTTCAGGATTTTTCCCGAATTTGTAAAAAAAATCCAGTTCATCATTTTCTTCGAATCTGTGATCTTTTTCGAATTCCATATTTTTTTTGCAGAAGTCAACTGGTCAAATGGTCCATGTTATCTCTCCATATTTTTGAGCCGGCCCAAGTGCACCATTTTCTTGATCGGCGCCTGAAGCGATTAGCAGGTCCTCTCCTGTTACCCCTCAAAAAAAAAGGTCCTCTCCAGTTGGGGCAAATCCTAGACGGCGCCCGCTGCGCCCGTTAAAGAGTTAAACACAAACCGGCGCACACACCCCATACTAGTTGGGCATGCCTGCTCTGCTTTTTTTTCCTGCAAAAAATTGTGCGCCAGGTGTGATCGCTGTGATTCAAACCCTAGACCTCCCTGTAGTAGATACATCGCAGTAATGACACGCTCACGACGCCTCATGTGATAAATTCTTCCTTTCCTTTCTTTTTCCATTTTTTCTTAAATCCGTGAACTTTTTTCAAGTCGTTCAGTTTATTTTCAAACTCAATGAACTTTTTTTCTGAATTTATGAACTTTTTCTAGAATTGATGAACTTTTTAAAAAAATGACGATTTTTTTCAAATCAAACTTTACTGAAAATTGTGAACTTTTTTCAAAATCAATGATTTTTTTGAATTTGGCGAATTGTTTTGCAAGTTACTGCAATTTTTTCCAAGCTTGGTGAATTTTTTTTCAAAATCAATGAACTCCTTTTCAAATCGATGAATTTTCTTTTAAAATCAATGACATTTTCTTAGAGTTTATGAACTATTTTTCAAATTAGTGGACATTTTTTGAAAATTGATGAACTTTTTCTCAAAATCAATGTGCTTTTTTAAATTTTGTGCACTTCTCCAAAAATAGATTAACTTTTCCTAATTTGTGAATTGTTTTGAATACATGAACTTTTTTCTAAGTAATGATTGTTTTAATATTTTGTTCACATTTTTTCCCAAAAAATAATCACGTTTTTTTTTCTGAAACGTATGTGCAAGAAATAGCGCGGCTACGTTTTAATTGTTTTCTGCTGTAAACATTCACTAGCTCCTAGTAGCTCTAGTGGTTAGGCAACATGCACAGGATCTGAATTGCGGGAGCAAATTTTTTCGAACGAGAAGCTTTTCTCAAACTAGTAAGTGTGCACGTGCAACGCACGTATCATAATCTATAATAAAACATGTTTTAATCAGTTGTTTGCTAAGCCATTTAAATGTGTCTTTTGCCCATGATGTGAGCACGCGTGTAACACGATCCGAAATATGTCTTCACATAAAATTCAAATTCACACAAATGGATTATCATTAGGTTACAAAAATATTTAAACCAACAACTAAGAAACAGTATCTACTATTTGTTCTTTGATGATGATTCTCTCTTAAAGTTTCATGTATGGATGCAACCTAAAATGCTTCGTTCCATGGTTGAGATATTGTTTACAGCTTCATTCCCTTGGTACTTCAAAATATGTTCAAAAATTGCCTCTCCAGTCGAATATCATCCTACATATGCATTATACATCATTGTTATATAAAAAAATTCATGTGCAACGTGTATACAAATGAGTATGGTATAAATAATCACCCAGGGTATTGGAAAATGTAGCCCTCCATCACACTATGAGTGCATGAAATTAGAAGACAAATAACCATGTCGTGAACTGAAATGTCTCCAACAAACGTCGTGGCATGCTAGTATATGCACAATAATATTAAAGCAATCAGCCTCCATGTATTCATCATTCTTTAATATGTTCCTTATTTGTCTCACATTTAATCTAATATGATAATGATTATAGCTTCTCCCGGATTCACTCATGTGAAATCACAATTATGTCAATTATAATGACACGGGTATATTAGAACACAAAATGATCTAAAAAATGTGTCTAACTGCAACAAAGGGACATCATCAAGCATGTTGAGGCACAAGAAAAGTTCATGTATTAAGTCATCATTTGTTGGATTGACAGATGGTGAAAGAAGAAATGATTGCGAGATGAGCTCAAGGTTTGATGGATTAACAGATGGTGAAAGAAGAAATGATTGCAAGATGAGCGCAAGGTTTGATGATGTGTTTGATGTTTTCCATATTCCTAGGGAGTCTGTCGGGGGTTGGGTGCGACATATGCCAATGGATGGCTTATCATGGTGGGAGCGAGTAGAACGTCGCCGGTGCCTGGAAGCGGGATAAGGCGTAGACACGAACGTCGGCGTACTTTACCCAGGTTCGGGGCTCTCCTAGGAGATACCACCCCTAGTCTTGCTCTGCGGGGTCTCCGCATGATCACTAAGGCACAAGTGGTACAATGGTGCTCCTTGAGCTGTGTGCTAGAGGCAGAAGGAGGCAAGGCTAGCTCTCTTCCTGCTCTAGGGGAGTGGCTAGTTTTAATGGAGCGGGAACCGTTTGCATG
>NC_041391.1:200515440-200573956 GCF_002162155.2 Triticum dicoccoides | reverse complement strand
CCCAGGGGAACAATGGTAATTCGTTCGGGTGCTGGGCCTGGCTGTCAGTGTCTCCAGCCTCCGACTTCTCCGCCGACCGTTGGGGCCCGCCGCCTGGCGGGCCCCGCCGACTGGTTGGTGGCTGCTTACTGTAGCCGTGTCGTTGGTGACGGGGGCTTGGTCATCTTAGTGTGGCTACAGTCCCGCCGCCTGGTGGGAGGCCACTGTAGCCACACCTGGTCTTATCAGCTTAATGGTGTGCTCGCCTCGGGGCAAGGGACGGCCGTCTGCTGGAGGCCGGCCCCTCTCGAATCCATCTGGTTGGGCTTCCGCCGTCTTCCTTGGGGTCATTGCCCGATAGGGCCCGCCTCCGGTAGGCCGTACCGACAGGCCGTCATGGGGAACAGGCTCCGCCTGCCCGGAGCGATGTCAGGGGAGATACGGCACAGTGCCCCGTCGTGCGGAGATCTCCGTCTGTACGGAGCACTATAGCCATGCCCGTCTCGAGCATTGGAGGCGACGTGCTTCTCTGTAGCCATGCTCTGACTTGTACTCTCGATGGGGGCTCGGCCGCACCATAGTCGTGAGGTGGCCGCCAGCCCATTGCCGCCCTCTCTGGAGGGCGGTCATCAGGAGCCGGTCACTCGGAGCGCCGTAGACTTGGGTCGGTCGCCCTCTGGCAGCCGGCCGCTGAGCCAGCCGGCCCCAGAGGGCGGAGCTTCAGCTTGGGGTCCAGCTAGGCGGAGCTGGCCCAAAGTCTTAATAAATCCAGGGGCTCGGGTGAGCCTACCCGTGGCCCATTACTCTGACAGTAGTCCCCGAAGCCGGTGAGGCACCGCGATCGAGGGGCTGCGAAGCCTCAGCGGCTTCCTCCCTCACCGGGCTCCGGGAAGATGCCGGTTCGCCGTGCGGCCAGTCGACTGCTGGGGCCGACTTCTTCCAGGCGGAGCTTGCACGGTTGGTTTTTGAACTTGAAGGCGGGAGATAGGTGGCGTGCCTGCTAAGCTTCCCAGGCCGCCGCCCGCCACGGACGGGCCACGCGGTGCACGTCAGCCTGGTCAGCCTGCCACCCCATGTTTTAGACGGGACGTGACACTGGGCCAGGCCCGCCACTACCGTGCCTCGGCAACCGGACGGATCCGTTGCGCCGAAGGAGATGGTTGCCATTCCCACGACCATTTACGGCGTGGTGAATGCGCGCGGGAAACGCGGGCCGTGGGGACGTGGGCGCAGTTAATCCCACGGCCCACGTCCCGCCCCCTCGGCTTCATAGCCTGGGGGCTATAAGTAGGGAGGAGGGAGAGGTGCGGCAAAGCTCTCGCGCCCCCTCCCACTCTTCTTCTTCTGCTTGCTCATCCTCCGCTGCCGCTGCTGCTCTGTGCTGCCGCTGCACCGCCGACGCACTTCTCCTCTCCACGCCGCCAGCCGAAAGCCATGGCGCGCGAGAGGGGTGGCGACTGGGTTGGATCGACCGTGATCGAAGATCACATTTCCTTCCTTCGTGATACGCGCCAGATGCCCAGCGCGGCCGGATGCACAGAGATCTCGCCGGCGCCGCAGGAAGGCGAGCGGGTCATCTTCCGCTCGCACTTCCTTCGCGGCTTCGGCCTTCCGGTGAGCGGTTTCTTCCGCTCTTTCCTCAACTTCTACCATCTTCAGCCTCACCACCTCACGCCCAACGTCGTGACTCTACTCTCCGCCTTCGTCACGGCGTGCGAGGGCTACCTCGGCATCCTCCCCATAATCAAGCTGTGGGGAGCGTTCTTTTATGGGAAGCTCGGCACCTCCGCCAGGAAGGCGGCGGCCGAGTGCGGGGGCTTCGTTGCCGTGCGCCGACCGACCAAGCGCAACGCCTTCCCCGTCATCAAGCTGGCGCAGTCGGTGAAGATGTGGCAGCATTCCTACTTCTACATCGAGAACGTGGACCGGGCTGCCGACTTCCTCAACCTGCCGGCCTACGAGGCTGGCCCCCCCACTGGGGCTCGGCCCACCTGGGGGTACAAGTCGAAATCGGTGTCGGCCGACGCGGTGGCCGCCATTGGCCGACTCCGGGTGCTCCAGGAGCAGGAGGGCCTCGTGGCTTCCGACCTCCTCGTCGCCTTCGTCGAGCACCGGGTCCTTCCGCTCCAGAGCCACCCTCATCCGATCTTCTGGATGGGCGGACACCGCGATCCGTGCTGGCTGTGCACGAAAGGGATGCCGCCCGCTAAAGTCACGCGGATGGTAAACGAGATCTCCGACCTCAAAGTGTCGGAGACGGAGTGGCGATACGGGAAGCGAGCGTACTCTCGCCACAACCTGCCGCCCGCTGTAAGTTTCTTCATTTTGTTCTTTGAACTGTTTCCTTCAGCTTCGTTTCTCTTCATGACGCAGCTCTTTCTTGGTTGTAGATTTACATGTTCGAGGCAACGGCAGCCCTCCTGGGGCCGGGTGATGCCCTCCAGCCGGACAGGGCGGAGAGCAACTTGGACGACCCCGACTTGGGGGCGGCCGCCCTGGCCGACGATGCGACAGGCGGCGGTGGCAGAGCGGACGGCGGTGGTGGAGCAGGCGGCTCCGAGGAAGGCGGCGGTGTAGGGTCTTGGCCCGACGACGACGAAGATGAAGACGAACCGCGCCCTGCCCGGAGCTCCGCCACCACCGGCGCCGGCCCCTCTTCTGGGCCGCCTACCCGTGGTGGCAAACGCAAGCGAAAGAAGGGCGCGGCCCTGTTCGGTAGCGCCCCGAAGAAGCCCAAGAACCTGGCCGTGGCGACCAGGCGGAAAGAAGCCGCGGCCAAGGTGGCCCAATATCAGAGACAGCCGAAGGTGCCTGTTATGGTGTCGGCGTAAGTATCCTTCCCTCACTCCTTGTCTTTTCGTCAATTTAGCATGAGAGCCTTCCAACTTGTCTTCTTGTTTCAGGGCCCCGCTAACCCTCGAGAAGTCGAGCGCCGCCTCGGGCCTCAGGTCGGCAGCGACCTCCTCGACCAGTCGGCGGATCGACGCAGCCGCCGACCTCCGGGAAGCGACAGAGCGGAACGCACGGAAGGCGCGCGAGGAAGAGGCCGACCGCCTGGCCAAGGAGCAGGCGGCCTTGTCTGTCGCGTCTGCTGAGAGAGCGCTGGCACAGGCGGAAGCCCAAGCCGCGGAGAAGGAGCGGCTCGCGGAGGCCGTACGCCGCCAAGAGCCGCTGCTCGTGGCGCCCCTGAACACCACGCCGCCTCCGCCTGAATTCAAGGCAATGGATGGGGAGCCGGTGGCGATTACCCGCTCCGGGAGCGGGAGGGCAGCGATGTAGCCATGTCGGACGTCTTCGTGTCGCCGCCCCCGCTGCCTCCGCCAGCCAGCGAGCCACGGGACGAGCAGCCGGTGGTGCCGCCGGTGCCGCCGGTCGAAAATACGGTGATAACGGACCTGGTTCCTACAGCCCACGTCCCCACGCGCCGCCGTCTAGAGAAGGCGGTGAGGGAGTCCTGGATTAGGGGGTGTCCGGATAGCCGGACTACCATCATCATCCGAACTATCATCGGCCGGACTATCATCATCGACCGGACTCCAAGACTATGAAGATACAAGATTGAAGACTTCGTCCCGTGTCCGGATGGGACTTTCCTTGGCGTGGAAGGCAAGCTTGGCGATACGGATACATAGATCTCCTACCATTGTAACCGACTCTATGTAACCCTAGCCCTCTCCGGTGTCTATATAAACCGGATGGCTCTAGTCCGTAGGACAACAACAACAACCATTACAATCATACCATAGGCTAGCTTTTAGGGTTTAGCCTCCTTGATCTCGTGGTAGATCCACTCTTGTAAACATCCACAATATCAATATCAATCAACCAGGACGTAGGGTTTTACTTCGATCAAGAGGGCCCGAACTAGGGTAAAACATCGTGTCCCTTGTCTCCTGTTACCATCCGCCTAGACGCACAGTTCAGGACCCCCTACCCGAGATCCGCCGGTTTTGACACCGACATTGGTGCTTTCATTGAGAGTTCCTCTGTGTCGTCACCGATAGTCTTGATGGCCTCTTCAATCGACAACGACGCAGTCCTGGGTGAGACTTTTCTCCCCGGACAGATCTTCGTATTCGGCGGCTTCGCACTGCGGGCCAACTCACTTGGCCATCTGGAGCAGATCGAAAGCTAAGCCCCTGGCCGTCAGGTCAGGTTTGGAAGCCTAAACTTCACGGCCGATATCCGCGGGGACTTGATCTTCGATGGATCTGAGCCACAGCCGAGCGTGCCACGCTGTCACGATGGGCATGACCTAACTCTGCCGCCGGACAGCACCTTGGAGGCCGCACACGAATCCGCTCCGACCCATAGTCCGGAGCCGATCGCTCAGATCGAGGACAGATGGCTGGACACCGCCTCGGGAGCTGCAACTTCTACGGCGATGGAGCCGAACACTTACCTTGTCCCACATAAAGCTCATGACTCCGAGGTGCCAGACTCTCTGTCGGACTCCGAACCTCCTGCGCCCCTGCCAGTCGAATCCGACTGGGCACCGATCATGGAATTCACCGCTGCGGACATCTTTCAGCACTCACCCTTCAACGATATCTTAAATTCGCTGAAGCATCTCTCGCTATCCGGAGAGCCCTGGCCGAACTACGGCCAGGATGGTTGGGACGCGGACGATGAAGAAATTCAGAGCCCACCCACCACCCACTTCGTAGCCACCGTCGATGATCTAACCGACGTACTCAACTACGACTCCGAAGACATCGACGGTATGGACGACGATGCCGGAGACTATCAAGAACCAGTGCCTACAGGACACTGGAAGACCACCTCGTCATATGACATATACATGGTGGACACCCCAAAAGATGGGGACGGCGAAGAAGCAACGGAGGCCGATTCCTTAAAGAAACAGCCCAAGCGCCGACGTCAGCGGCGCCGCTCTAAATCCCGCCACAGCAAGAATGAAGATTTCGGCACAGGAGATAATAACACCCCAGAAAGTGCCGAAGACAACCCCCTCCAGCACGATCCAGCGCAGGAGGAGGCCGAAGCAAGCCCTCACGAGAGGGTGGCAGACGAAGAGGTCGAGGATGATAATTACTTACCTCCCTCCGGAGACGAGGCAAGCCTCGATGACGCCGATTTCGTCGTGCCTGAGGATCCCGTCGAACAAGAGCGTTTCAGACGCAGGCTAATGGCCACGGCAAACAGCCTAAAGAAAAAGCAGCAACAACTTCAAGTTGATCAAGACCTACTGGCCGACAGATGGACCGAGGTCCTCGCGGCCGAAGAGTATGAACTCGAATGCCCCTCCAAAAGTTACCCAAAACGCAAGTTGCTCCCCCGACTAGAGGAGGAAGCGTATAAACCTGCATCACCGGCGTACAATACGGTAGACCGACCACCTCGTGGCCGTGACAGAGAGGCATGCAAGCCCTCCACCAAAACCGTACCCCGGCATCGCTCAAAAAGCATGAAGCCACGGGGGAACGGGCCGGACTTGCGGGATATATTGGAGGACAAGGCAAGACAATCCAGATCTATCTATGGATTCACGTGGGCGCCCCAAGACCCATGATGAATACCGTCGCGCCGGATACAACTACTCCGGCCGGGCCGAACACAGCAGACAACGCCCTCTCGAGCTATGTCGCGATATTGCTCAATACAGAGGCGTCACGCACCCACTATGCTTCACTGACGAAGTAATGGATCATCAAATCCCTGAAGGGTTTAAACCCGTTAATATCGAATCCTATGATGGCACAACAGACCCCGTGGTTTGGATTGAGGATTATCTCCTCCATATACATATGGCCCGCGGCGACGATCTTCACGCCATCAAATATCTCCCGCTCAAGCTTAAATGACCAGCTCGGCATTGGCTTAACAGCCTGCCCGCAGAGTCAATTGGATGCTGGGAAGACCTGGAAGCCACATTCCTCGACAACTTCCAGGGCACGTATGTGCGACCACCGAACACAGATGACCTAAGCCACATAATCCAGCAGCCAGACGAATCGGCCAGGCAATTCTGGACACGATTCTTAACAAAGAAAAATCAAATCGTCGACTGTCCGGATGCAGAGGCCCTCGCTGCCTTCAAACATAACATCCGCGACGAGTGGCTGGCCCCGCACCTAGGACAGGAAAAGCCGAAATCCATGGCAGCCCTCACATCACTCATGACCCGCTTCTGCATGGGAGAGGATAGCTGGCTAGCTCGCAGCAACAACCTCAGCAAAAACGCTGGCAGTCCGGATACCAAGGACCGCAATGGCAGGTCGCGTCAAAACAAAAACAAACGCCGCATTAACGGCGACAACAATGAGGATACGGCAGTCAACGCCGGATTCCGAGGCTCCAAGCCCGGTCAATGGAAGAAGCCATCCAAAAGAACCACTCCGGGCCCGTCCAATTTGGACCAAATACTCGACCGCTCCTGTCAAATACATGGAACCCCCGAAAAGCTAGCTAACCACACCAACAGAGATTGTTTGGTATTCAAGCAGGCAGGCAAATTAATCACCGAAAACAATGACAAGGGGCTACACAGCGATGACGAGGAAGAGACCCGGCCGCCGAACAATAGAGGACAAAAGGGATTCCCCCCTCAAGTTCGGACGGTAAACATGATATACGCAACGCATATACCCAAGAGGGAGCGGAAGCGTGCACTAAGGGACGTATACGCGATGGAGCCAGTCGCCCCCAAATTCAACCCATGGTCCTCTTGCCCGATCACTTTCGATCGAAGAGACCATCCGACCAGTATCCGCCATGGCGGATTTGCCGCATTGGTTTTAGACCCAATCGTCGATGGATTTCACCTCACGAGAGTCCTGATGGACGGCGGCAGTAGCCTGAACCTGCTTTATCAGGATACAGTGCGCAAGATGGGCATAGACCCTTCAAGGATTAAACCTACAAAGACAACCTTCAAAGGCGTCATACCAGGTGTCGATGCCAGTTGTACAGGCTCAGTTACACTGGAAGTGGGATAATTTCCGAAGCGAGGAGTTAATCTTCGACATAGTCCCATTCCGCAGTGGCTATCACGCTCTGCTCGGACGAACCGCGTTCGCAAAATTCAACGCGGTGCCGCATTATGCATACCTTATGCTCAAGATGTCAGGCCCTCATGGAGTCATCATGGTCAATGGAAACACGGAACTCTCCCTCCGAACGGAGGAACATACAACGGCTCTCGTGGCAGAAGTACAGAGCAGCCTTTTAAGGCAACTTTCGAGTCCGGCCGTTAAACGACCGGACACAGCCAAACGCGCCCGGAGCAACATCAACCAAGACCACCTAGCACGTTCTGAGCACGCGTAGCAATGCGGCCTCAACCCCAGCCCTCGCACAATTGTAAGACAAACTCTCCGCGTACATAATTACGCCCTAGAGATACCATGGGCATAGGGGGAGAGGCTCAACCACAACAGACCCAGAGTGCGGTTCGACCACACCAGGGGCTCCCAAGTGTGTCGCTCTTTTTAACTTTTATTTCTCTCTTTTTTATACAGAACTCTGTCCGGCGACGAACCTGCCGAACTCATGATGCAACAGCTAGGGAGGGACAAAGGCTGCGACGAACACTCAGGTGGTCTCCATTACGAGCATTAAATTTGTTAAATACACCATTCTGCGGCCTACCCCTGGAGGGAGACGCCTTTAATTCGTCCAATTCCTTGCTTTCCGCACTATTTGTATCATTCCGCACTCATAGCATATCTTCTCGAATAAAATGTAGCACTTTTTGCCCATAATTGCATTACCTTATATATATATCTTCATTTACGACATGTTGCATCCGTACATTTTGGTATGGCCAAATACACCAAGCGCTTATGTTCCCCGCATTATGGTGTGATAAAGTCCGAACACTTTCACAAGTGCGGCACCCGAACTTATAGCATTATATGAATCGTCTCCGAATCATGTCTTGGGTCAATAGTTGGGTTTGCCCGGCTCCCATGTTTGGCACCTTACGTTCCGTTCTATCGGCTAAGGTAGCACTGGGAGAACCACTGCGATTGCGCCCCGGTTGAGCCGGGTTAACGCCTCAGTGGAGAAAGCTAAAACTGACTGTCATGATAAGGCGAGAGACTGGTCGCTATTCGAGAGGTCTTTTCGGGTCCTTAAAGACCTACGCCGCTTCGAGCGAAGTACCGGATAATGTCCGACGAAGGCGTGGATAGCGCCCCGAATTCGGTCTTCTAAATACTAGGGGCTTCGCCGAAATTTAAAATTATAGAATTCTATGGCTAAGTGAGAGTGTTCAAGCACTATAAGTCCGGTTGCCTTGTTCGTTGTGTTGAGCACCTCCCTAGATGGACCCAACAATGGGAACAAGAGTGCTCAAGTTTATCCCGAACACCCCAGCACTCGTGGCATGGGGGCTGAAGCCGACGACTTGCCATCTCTCAAATTTAATAAACGGCCGCACAGAAGGTAATATTTTAAATTAACAAGCGTTGCTTAGCGCATATGAACAAAGTTTTCAGCGCACAGGATAACACATTGCGAATTTACTCAATAATTACATCCCTGGGGCACTCATCCGCAATCTTGCGGGTACCCTTCAGGATAGTCTTATAGTACATCTCGGGCGTACGATATTCCTTGCCCGCTGGTGGCGCGTCAGTGATTAGCTTCTCCGCATCCAGCTTGCCCCAATGCACCTTTGCGCGGGCAAAGGCCCGACGAGCACCTTCAATACAGGCGGAGCGCTTGATAACCTCCACCCAGGGGCACACATCCACCAACCGTCGCACGAGGCCGAAGTAGCTCCCAGGCATGGCCTCTCTAGGACACAGCCGGACTATGAGGCCCTTCATGGCCTGCTCGGCCACCTTGTGGAGCTCGACCAGCTGCTTCAGCTGGTCGCTAGGGGGCACCGGATGGCCGGCCTCAGCATACTGAGACCAGAAGACCTTCTCCGTTGAGCTCCCCTCCTCGGCTCGGTAGAATGCGGCGGCATCAGACACGCTGCGAGGCAAATCTGCAAACGCCCCTGGAGAGCTCCGAATTCGGGTAAGTAACACGTAATTTACATTCACATGCTTGCTTTGCATGAAAAATGCCTTACCCGCCGCTATCTTCCTCACCAACTCAATCTCCTGAAGGGACTTATGGGCATCGGCCTTGGCAGTTTTGGCACTTTCGAGAGCCGAGGCAAGCTCGGACTCTCGAGTCTTTGAGTCACGCTCCAAACTCTCATGCTTTTCCATGAGAGCCTGGAGCTCTTGCCGAACCACCGCCACCCGCGCCTCCTGCTTTTCTCGCTCTGCCCGTTCCGCGGCCGCATTGCGTTCGGCCGCGGACACGGCCTCCTTCAGGGTCGCCACCTTGTTCGTGGCCCCTGCAGTACCCATGTTATCCTTGTTATTTTTTGTTGCAACCTAAATCCTTTTCTGTAAGGTACAAGTTCAAAGTGGTGTTACTCACCTTCTTTGTCCTGGAGCTGCTTCTTGGCGCGGCCGAGCTCTTGCTCGGACCGCTCGAGCTCCTACTTCAAAGCACCGACCTCCGCAGTCAGTGCGGCAGAGGTCAGCAGCGCAGCCTGCAACCCATATTGACATAATTTTTTAGCAACCCTGTGTATATCTTCTTTTTTTTAGATCCTCAGTCCGGCTTTTCTTTCCAAACACCGAACCGAGCATCAGGGGCTACTGTCTATGCGGTATTACATTGCATATTTTTAACTTCTTACCTCAAAGCCTGATAGAAGGCTACTGCAGGCTTCGGTCAGCCCGCTCTTGGCAAGCTGTACCTTCTGAATCACCGCACTCATAGTAGTGCGGTGTTCTTCCTCGATGGAAGCGCTCTGCAGCGCCTCCAACAAATTGTCCGGCGCCTCCGGTTGGACGGAAGCTGCCGGTGTCACGGTCTTGCCCTTCGTGCGAAGGGGCCGCCGGCCGGACTCCGGAACCACTGCGGGTTCTGATGTGGAGTCCGGCGCAAAGTCCGGGAGGCCGCCTTGTGGCGCCTCCGGAGCCTCCCCCTAATGGGTCCCTTCTTGGGATCCCACCTCGGCGTCCTCGGTGTCACGAGGGGTGGAGGCGGTCGGGATGGAGTCTACATCCGACGGAGCCAACGACCCGCTCGATGAAGCGGGGAGATCATCATTGGCCGGACTACAGGCAGCATGCGGCATCAGAATGACACTATGTGACGCAGAAAAAGAAATTATAAATTATTCAGGAATCCGGATACTTACGATCTCGCCGGAGGCCTGGCCCTTGAAGGCCATTCTTCCTCGCCAACGTTGATGTTGGTGGAGCTGTCCGGGGGAATAGTCCTTCCCCTCTTGGACCCTTCGGCCTCTCCTGTTGGGGAAGCCTTCCTCTTCCTCTCTCCCTCCTCTGGGAGAGAGTCCTCTTTCTCCTCCTCGTTTTCGGGGGAGGAGTCCGCCCCGGAGTTGTCGGACACCTGAAAACGGGAACTCTTTTGAGCACCCGTGGCCTCCTTCTTGGCCTTCTTCTCCGGCACCACGTGCGGTGCCGGAACCAGCAGCCTCGCTATATGGGCGTCTACTGGGTTTTCTGGCATAGGAGCCGGGCAGATAATCTGCTCCGCCTTCCTCATCCAGTCCTGTCAAAGGGAAAGGGGAAATTAAAACCCGCATAGAGTCAAACTATGAAAATCAAGTGTCCCGTAAAGGGGTAGAATCACTTACCTCGTCGGCTTGGCGCTGCGAGCGAAATCCGTGATCTTGAGTCGCGGATGCGGGGGCTTCGGCACCCTTAAACAGCACCCTCCAGGCGCCTTCGTACGTCATGTCGAAGAGCCCGCTCAGCGCCTGGTGCTGTTCCGGATTGAACTCCCACAGATTGAATGCCCGCTCTTGGCATGGGAGAATCCGGCGGACGAGCATGACTTGGACCACGTTAACCAGCCTGAGCTTCTTCACCAGCTTCTAGATACAGGCTTGGAGTCCCGTCAGCTCCTCCGAACTACCCCACAGCAAGCCCTTCTCTTTCCAGGAGGTGAGCTGCGTGGGGATACCAGATCTGAACTCGGGGGCCACCGCCCACGTAGGGTCACGCGGCTCGGTGATATAGAACCACCCCGATTGCCACCCCTTGACGGATTCCACGAAGGCCCCTTCGAACCAAAGGACGTTGGGCATCTTGCCCAACATGGCGCCTCCGCACTCCGCTTGAGTGCCCTTCACTACCTTCGGCTTGACATTGAAGGTCTTGAGCCACAAGCCGAAGTGGGGCTGGATGCAGAGGAAGGCCTCGCACACGACGATAAACGCCGAGATGTTGAGGATGAAGTTCGGCGCCAGATCATGGAAATCCAGGCCGTAGTAAAACATGAGCCCCCGGACAAAGGGGTGAAGTGGAAAGCCCAGTCTGCGGAGGAAGTGGGGAAGAAAAACGACCCTCTCATGGGGCCTGGGGGTGGGGATGAGCTGCCCCTCGTCGGGCAGCCGGTGCGCGATGTCGCCGGACAGGTAGCCGGCGCTGCGCAGTCTTTCGATGTGCTCCTCCGTAACGGAGGAGGTCATCCACTTGCCTCCCGCTCCAGACATGACTGGGGAAGGTTGAGACGAGATGTGCGGGCTTGGGCGCTGGAGCTCGAGTGCGCGGAGATGGATAAGCAAAGGAGGAAGAAGGCATAGGTGAAAAGGTGAATCCTTATCCCTTATATGGGCGGGCGAAGTCTACGCATCCCCCATCGGCCTGGTAAAACTCGCTTATCCCCCAAGCGTCACCATCAATGGCGCGGTTGGGTTACCCACGTCCGTATTGATGAGAATCCCGGATTAAGGGGGAACACGATCTCTGCTTCGACAAGACGTGCCAAGGAAACCGCTTCGCTAAATGCGCTGAGGTGGTAGAGTAAAAAAACGATTCAAGTAATGGCTTGGTAGTGGCGTGACGTCATGCCGCAAAAAACGTCAGCAGATTGAACTTGTGTATATATTATTCTCTCTACGGTGGAATGTGGAATTTATTTTGCAGAGCCGGACACTATCCTGGTGTTCACAATCTTCTATCATTCGGAGGAGGAACCCGCCTTGCAATGCCAAGCAATATACGCGCTGGACTTATCGTCATTGAAGCCTGGTTCAGGGGCTACTGAGGGAGTCCTGGATTAGGGGGTGTCCGGATAGCCGGACTACCATCATCAGCCAAACTATCATCGGCCGGACTATCATCATCGACCGGACTCCAAGACTATGAAGATACAAGATTGAAGACTTTGTCCCGTGTCCGGATGGGACTTTCCTTGGCATGGAAGGCAAGCTTGGCGATACGAATACGTAAATCTCCTACCATTGTAACCGACTCTATGTAACCCTAGCCCTCTCCGGTGTCTATATAAACCGGATGGCTCTAGTCCGTAGGACAACAACAACAACCATTACAATCATACCATAGGCTAGCTTCTAGGGTTTAGCCTCCTTGATCTCATGGTAGATCCACTCTTGTAAACATCCACAATATCAACATCAATCAAGCAGGACGTAGGGTTTTACCTCCATCAAGAGGGCCCGAACCTGGGTAAAACATCGTGTCCCTTGTCTCCTGTTACCATCCGCCTAGACGCACAGTTCGGGACGCCCTACCCGAGATCTGCCGGTTTTGACACCGACAGGCGGCCTCAACACCTGGGCCGCAGGAGATCGACGCCACGAGCTCGTCAGCCCCCGATACCGAGGCGACCAGCGCCGCACCCGTGGGTTGGATACATGGGGGCGGGACTGGCGCCCTGAACCAGGCGTCTCTTAACGTCCAGGCCAAGCTCCAGGCAGAGGCGGAGGCCCTCAAGCGCTGCAACGAGGCCTACTTGGAGTCGCGCACCGCCATCCGTGTAAGTTGTCTTTGGCTTTCTTCTTCGGATGATCCTCTTGCTTCTCTCGTGGGGGCACGCAAGCGCACCCACTGGGTGTAGTCCCCAAGTTCCGGGCCGGTTGCTGTGCAGGCGGCTCGGAACTTTATCTTGTGATTGTCGACTGCTGACTTCACCTAATGTCTCTTCTGTAGGACTATCACAATCTCCGCGCGACCGCCTACAACTCCAGGGTTCGGGAGCTGGAGACGTAGACGGCCCATCTGGCCGAGAGCCGGCGTAAGTTTCTATCTTCTTTCTTCGCGGGGGCGCGGGGGCGCACCCGCGGGCTGTAGTCCCCAAGGTTCGGGCCGATTGTCGAGCAGTCGGGCCGAATCTCCTCAGTTGTCTCTTTCCCTTGTCAACTACTTCTTTTCCGCGAGGGTGCGCTGGCGCGCCCGCGGGCTGTAGTCCCCGAGGTTCGGGCCGACTGCTGAGAAGTCAGGCCGAATCTCCTCAGTTGTCTCTTTCCCTTGTCAACTACTTCTTTTCCGCGGGGGCGCGCTGGCGCGCCCGCGGGCTGTAGTCCCCGAGGTTCGGGCCGACTACTGAGCAGTCAGGCCGAATCTCCTCAGTTGTCTCTTTCCCCTTGTCCTGTCCGCTTGACTGATGCCTTTTTCTTCTGTTTCTTTCTTCAGAGGCCAATGCCGCCCTGCAGCAGCAGCTGGGCGAAGCCAACACCGCCCTTCATGGCAAGGAGGCGGCGTGCAGCAAGCTGGCGGAGGAGCAGGGCCGCTTGGTCGCCCAACTTGCCGAGCAGGCGGAAACCCTCAAGGCGGCCCAGCTGAAGGTGAAGACGACGGAGACCAGCCTCCTCGCCGAGTTTGAGATCGAGTGCTCTGCCTGGGCCGACGAGGAGGCCCAGATGACGGCCTGCTTCAGCAGCATCGAAGACTTGATCGATGGTAAGCCTCATTCTCTTGGTTTCTTGTTTTGAACTGTCGGCCCTTGCTTATAGCCTTGGCCTTTTCTTCTTCCGCCCGGACAGACTTCTTCCCGGGCCATTCTGTGGCCGCAATCCAAATGATCGAGGCCCAGCGTGAGGAGCGAAAGGCGGAGGGTGCGCAGATCACCGCTGATGCTCCCCGGACTCTTGGTGAACAGGTCCTCAGCATTCAGGCCCGGCTTCGGCCTGCTCGCCGCACGCTACGCCGCCTCCAGCACATCGGATCCCAGGCGGTCTCCGCCCTCTGGCCAGGCTTGCAGCTCCGTGCACCCCAAGTCGGACTGTCAACTGGCTGGAGGTGGCGGCCGGCCGCCTGGAAGTGTGGAAAGGCTCAGCAGCCCGGGCAGGGGCGCGCCGGGCCTTGAAATTTGTCAAGGCGTGGTACCCTGGGCTAGATCTAGCCCAGTTGGCCACGTTCCGGCTGGAGGCGCAGGAGGAGCTGGCGGCGATGGAAGCTGAGCTCGTCAGCAGGGCGGCGGCGACCGGTGACTTCACCAACACCAGCGTCTTTGTCCCGGAGGTGGTCGAGGAAGGCGGCGAAGCTCCGCAAGAGTGGCTCGGGTTAAATCCGGAGGACAGCGAAGATTCAGCTGAAGTCATCGACTCCAGCAACGAAGGGGAAGGCGGGGAGGAGGAAGAGGAGGAGGAGGAGGAGGAGGAGGAAGACGAGGAGAGCAACGTCGACCTGCCGGGGATCAGGACGGACGGTCAGCCCCAGCCTGACCGGGCCTCAAGCAACGAGCCACGCACCGAGGTGCCGCCCGCTACTGGAGGCGTCCAAGTGGGGGCCGCCCCGCCGCCCGTTCCTCTGACGGACGCCATCGACTCTGTCCTCTAGCACTCCAACGCCCTGCCTGCTGCTGGTGATTCCTCCGTTCGGATGGAGCCGCCTGCTGCGCCAGGTGGTGCAGCTGACTCCAGCGTCCAGCCAGAGTTCTTGCCACGCCATCCGGCACCGTCCAGCCGGATCCTTCTGTTGCGCCAACCGGCACCGCCCAACCGGAGTCTTCTGCTGCTCCTTAGGGTTTTATCTGCTTTCTGCTTGCTGCTCTGAACATTTTGTTAAATTCGCGCAATTCTACCCGTGGGGTGTATTATCAAAACTCTGTTTGAATGTCGGCCAGAGGCCTTTATCCATGTAAATATTTATCATTGCTTATGCTTGTTCTGCCGACCTCCAGCCTTTTTTCCCTTTTTCTCCTTGGTTTTTCCTTTGCCGCCAACCCTTGGCTATGCTCTCGCCAGCTGGGCAGCCGCTCTGCGGACTGTGGCTGGTTTGAGCACTTTTAGCCGTTTGTGAAGGGGCTAGGACTTAGCCATTCGGAGCTCTTGGTAATAAAAGCAGAGGCCGGCCGTCCGACTGCCAAGCAGCCAGACGGCTAGGTGCGATGCCGCCCTCTACTATATGTGTTTTCTTCCTTAGTAATTTTTTCATGTGGGGCATTGCTTTGCATCCTTTGCCCGCCATACAGTCGCTCTGCGAGCTGTGGCTTCTGACAAAGGAAGTTTTTGGTGCCGACACACTACTTGTCCGGCTGCAGGAGGCGGCATATTGTAGAAGGCGGCGAGGCTCCGGGCCGACTAGTCGATCCCGGTGCCAGGCGGAAGAAATAAAACTACACATTCTCATGGGCATGACACTTATCATATAGATAAAAGAGGGCAGTCCCCGAGATCTTCTCGGGGGACCCGGAGTCTTTATACATAGTAAAAAGGGTAGCGTGATACATACTGCTTTCAACTGTAAAACCTTCGGAGGAGGTTTGTGTTCCATGGCCTCTCCGTCTTTTTGCCTGAATAATCTCTCTTGCGTGCTCTGGGCTTCTGGGCATCAATTAGATAGTAGGCATCGTTGCCCAACACCTTACTGATGATGAAAGGACCTTCCCAAGGTGCCGAGAGCTTGTGTTGTCCGGCTGTTCGCTGGATCAGCCGGAGCACAAGGTCTCCCTCCAGGAAGGATCTCGGCTTCACCTTGCGCTTGTAGTATCGGTGCAGACTCTGCTGGTAGATGGCCGACCGGTCGAGTGCCAACAGCCGGCCTTCCTCCAGCAAGTCGACGCCATCTTCTCGCGCCTCCTTGGCGTCCGCCTCGGTGTACATGGTGACTCTTGGGGAGTCGAACTCAATATCTATCGGGATGACGGCTTTGGCACCGTGGACGAGGAAGAAGGGCGTGAAGCCCGTTGACTTGTTCGGAGTTGTGCGTAGGCTCCAGAGGACGACCGGCAGCTCGTCGAGCTAGCAGCTGGCCGAACGCTCCAGAGGCTCGACCAGTCGGGGCTTGAGGACAGACAAAATGAGGCCGTTTGCACGCTCCACTTGGGCATTTGACTGTGGGTGGGCAATGGGCGCTAAGTCCAGGTGGATGCCCCGTGTTGCACAGAAACGAGCCAAGGCTCCTTTGGCGAAGTTGGTGTCGTTGTCGGTGATGATGCTGTGTGGGATGCCGTATCGCGTGGTGATGTCGGCGGTGAAGGTCACGGCAGTCGGGCCATTCAGCTTCTTGATTGGTTTTGCCTCTATCCACTTGGTGAACTTGTCCACAGCAACAAGCAAGTGAGTCATGCCACCGCGGGCCGTCTTGAATGGTCCTACCATATCCAGACCCCAAACAGCAAAAGGCCAGGCTATGGGAATGGTCTTGAGTGCAGAAGCCGGTAGGTGTGGCTTGGAGCGGAACCTCTGACACCCTTGACACTTCTGAACTAGCTCTTTGGCCTCTTTCAGGGCAGTCGGCCAGAAGAACCCATGGCATAAAGCCTTGGCCACAAGTGATCTTGAAGCCGCGTGGTGGCCGCACTCGCCCTGGTGGATATCCCTGAGTATTGCTTGGCCTTGGTCCGACTCCACGCAACGCTGATAAACCCCTGTTATGCTTCGTCGACCAGCTCTCTGTTGACTATGGTGTAGGCTGCTGCTCGCCTCTGCACTTGTCGGGCTGAGATTTCATCGGTCGGCAGCTCTTTATTCACCAAGAACTTGAGGATTGGCTGAGCCCATGAGGGCGCTGCAATTTCTTCGACTGCGACTATTGCAACTTGTATGAGGGCAGTTGGGTCGGGAGGCGGCGGGTTGGCAGCTGCTTCCGCCTGCTGTGTTGGAGAAGTCCCCGGGCCGACTGCTGAAGTCCCCAGGTCGTCTGCTGAAGTCCCCGGGCCGGGCTCTGAAGTCCCCGGGCCGGGTGTGGCTGCAGCAGTCCCCGGGCCGCCTGCCGAAATCCCTGTGCCGGCCTCCGAGATCGTCAAGTCGGATCCGACTGCTTCGGGGGGGGGGGCGGCACAAAGATGAAGTCTGAATCAGGAGACGGCTTGACAGACGGCTTCAGAAGGCGGCGTAGGGCGGCACCGGCTGGTATTGCTTGTCGGGTGGAGCCAATTCGTGCCAAGGCATCTGCTTGCTCATTGTCATTTCTTGGCACGTGAAGGAACTCGCACCCATTAAAGTATCCGCTGAGTTGCTGCACGAGGAAGCGGTAGCTGGCCATGTTTGCATCCTTGGCATCCCAATCGTCTCACCATAACACAGGATCCGGCGAATGCCGAGTTCCTTGGCAAGCCGGAGCCCGTGTATGAGTGCCTCATATTCTGTTATGTTGTTGGAGGCGGCGAAGTGGACTTGCAACACGTATTTGAGCTTGTCACCCTTGGGAGAGGTGAGGATGACGCCGGCTCCCAGACCAGTGCGCATTTTGGAACCATCAAAATGCATCCACCAATGAGTGAAGTCTGGTGCAGGCGGCAAATATTGGGTCTCGGCCCAATCGACGAGGAAGTCGGCCAGCACTTGTGATTTGATGGCGGTGCGAGGCTGGTAGTAGATGGTGTAAGGGGCCAGATCAATAGCCCACTTGGCCACTCGGTCAGAGGCGTCTCTGCTCCCAATGATCTCAGCAAGTGGAGTTGTGCAAACAATGGTTATTGGGTGCTCTTGAAAGTAAGGCTTCAACTTCTTGGCGGCAAAGTGCACGCCGTAACACATCTTCTGGTAATGGGGGTAGTTTTGCTTGGAGGCGGACAATACTTTGCTCAAGTAATACACCGGTCTCTGGACCGGCAATGCTCTGTCCTCCTCCTTGCGCTCTACTACCATGACTACGCTGACAACCCGACTGGTGGCTGCAATGTAGTGGAGCATGGGCTCCTTCTCAGTCGGAGCCTCCAGGATAGGTGGGGTTGCCAACATCTTCTTGAGTTGGAGAAATGCTTCGTCTGCCTTGTCGTTCCACTCGAAAAAAGTGGTCTTCTTCATGAGTTGGTATAAGGGAAGAGCCTTCTCGCCCAGCCAACTAATGAAACGGCTGACTGACGCTAGGCAGTCGATAAATTTCTGCACGTCCAGCAGCCGGGTGGGTACTTTCATCATCTCGATTGCCTTGATCTTCACGGGGTTGCGCTCTATGCCGCGCTCTGAGACTAGGAAGCCGAGAAGCTGGCCGGCTGGAACTCCAAAGACACATTTCTCCGGGTTGAGCTTGATCTGGAATCGGTGCAAATTCTCAAAAGTCTCCTTGAGGTCCTCCAGCAGCGTGCCACGCTTCTCCGTCTTTACCACCACATGATCCACATATACATGAGCATTTCTGTCGAGTTACTTGAGCAGACACTTCTGCATGCAACACTGAAACGTGGCGCTGGCGTTTCTCAAGCCGAACGTCATGGTCAGGTAGCAGAAGGCTCCAAACGGCGTGATGAAGGCGGTCTTCAGCCTGTCGGCCGGGTTCAGCTTTATCTGGTGGTACCCGGAGTATGCATCCAAGAAACTCAACAGCTCGCATCCGACTGTGGAGTCTATCACCTGATCAATCCTTGGGAGAGCAAAGGGATCTTTGGGGCAGGCTTTGTTGAGGCTGGTGTAGTTAATGCACATGCGCCACTGCTTGTTTTTCTTCAACACTAAGACTGGGTTAGCCAGCCACTCTGGAAAGAATACTTCCATGATGAATCCGGCTGCCCGAAGCCGGGCTATCTCTTCTCCGACAACTCTTCTCTTCTCTTCCGACAGGCGGCACAAGGGCTGCCTGACCGGCTTGACATCAGGTCGGGCATGTAGCTTGTGCTCGGTGAAATCCGTCGGAACACCCAGCATGTCTTTGGGAGACCATGCAAAGATGTCCCAATTCTCACGGAGGAAATCGACGAGCTTGCTTTCCTATTTGCTGTCTAGGCCTGTGCCTACGACAGCTTGCCTCTCCGGGTGCTCCGGGTCCAAGGGTATTTTCTTTGTTTCCTTAGCCGGCTTGAATGAGCCCTCAACATCCAACTCCTGGGGGGTGGGTGACATTTCCGGCTTCTTGCCTGCCAACGCCACCACCCGGTCAAGGAGCCGCTTCTCGGCTGCAATCACGAGGGACTCGGCCAGCCGGCTGCTATCTGCGGCGCAAGCGACTGACTTCTTGTAGTCTTTGACTACTGTCAGGATCCCCTTGGTACTCGGCATCTTCATTTTGAGGTAGGCGTAGTGGGGGACTGCCATGAACTTGGCCAGAGCAGGTCAGCCAAGCAGTGCATGGTAGGGGCTCTCGAGGTCCACTACTTCAAACCAAACTGGCTCTCGGCAGAAATGATTCTTGTCTCCGAAGAGGACATCAATCTGGGTCTTGCCGATGGGTGAGCAGGAAAGGCCAGGAACTATGCCGTGGAATACGGTTCGACTGGGGGTGAGCTGCTTCTGCTTGATTTCCAACTTCTCCATTGTGTCACGGTACACGATATTGATGCTGCTGCCGCCATCTATCAAGACTCTGGAGAAACGGGCTGCTCGCCTCTTCGCTGCAAGGGTTGCTTCTAGGACCAGGACATACGAACTAGGGGAAGGCATCACTTCCGAGTGGTCGGCCCTGCTCCAACTGATAGGCTTCTCGGACCAATGCATGAACTCTGGAGTGTTGGAGGCCACTGCTTGCACTTCTTGTTGTTGTTGCGTCTGCTACGTCTGTCGTCGGCCACGCTGGTGAACACAACATAGGCTCCGTTTCCTCTGGGTACTCGTCTTGTATGGCACCGACTGGTCGAGCCGCCGGCTGCTGGGGCTGAGGAGGCGGCGGTCCGGCAGGCGGAGGCAGGAGTCCATCTCCCTTGGCGATTCTGGTGAGCCAGTGACACTTTCGAGTGGTGTGGTTGGATGGCTTCGCACCACTATGGAACTTGCAGGGTGCATCTAAGGTTTGCTCGTAAGAGAAAGCAGGCAACCAATTGGACTTGCCGCCCTTTTGCCGCTTGGGGGCCGGCTGCCCTTCTAGCTGCTGATCCTCGACTGTTGCCACCTGCCGGCTGGTGGAAGCCGACTGGGTGGCCTTCCGCTTGTTATCTCCTGGTTGCTGTCGCCGACTGGTGTCACCAGCCGGAGTCCGAGGGGCCTGAGGTGCCACCTTGCCGGACGCATCAACCAGAATTTCCGTCTTCATGGAGGAGTCGGCCGTGGCGTGCTTGTCGGCGATGACCAGCAGCTCATCGAGGGTCTCGGGCTTGTCGCAGAGGAGTCGATGCTTGAGGAGGGTGCCCTCTCGGCACCCGGCGGTGAAATACTCGATCGCCTGCACCTCGTGCACGCCTTCACAGGAATTGCGCAGCTTGATCCAGCGCGTGAGGTAGTCGCGAGTTGACTTCGTGGGCCCTTGGACGCACAAGGAGAGCTACCGGGGCTTGGTAGCCCGCTTGTAGGTGCTGGTGAAGTTGCGGATGAAGACCTCAATGAAATCAACCCAGCTGTTGATGCTGCGGGGCTTCAGGCTGTTGAGCCACATCCGGGCAGTGCCTTGAAGCATGAGCGGGACGTATTTCACGACAACGTGCTTGTTGCCGTTTGCTATACTGACGGCCGTGGAGTAGTCGACCAGCCAGTCCTTCGGCTTCACGGAGCCGGTGTACTTGGGCGTATCTCGCGGGAGGGTGAACCCCTTGGGGAAGGGCTCATCTCGGATTCGGGGGCCGAAACAGGGCGGGCCTAGCGCATCTTCTTCTTCAAGTGCCAGGGATCGGTTGAGACGATCGATCCGATGGCGAGCATCATTCTCTCCGACTCCCTCTCGACGGTCAAGGCGGTCGCCGAGTGTCGGATGCGTGACAGGAGGCGGAGTGGGGTATCTCGCTTCATGAGGCGGGGGTGGCGGCAAGTCGCCTCGCTGCTCTACTGCATGAGGGCGGCCGTCCTCGTCCCGCTCGATGGAGAGGCACGTCCGACTGCGGTTGGCAGCCGGATCGTTGCCCTTTCCTCTACGGGCGCCACCAGTCAGCGTCCGGGAGGTCGCCCCACGATCTTGGCATGGGGGCGGCTCGTTGTTTCGTCGGGCTGGGACTTCAGCACGGCAGGCGGCCTCGTGCTGCGCGGCATCCGCGTCCAGGAGCTGCTGGACTCGCTCCGTCATGTGGCGGCGCTCGTCGCCGTCATATTTGTCCAGCTCATCCGTTAATGCCTGGGCGGCCCAGATATTCTCTGCAGGCGTGGCGTAGACGGGGCGCTCTGCCCCGAACATGCTGGCGACGGTCGCGCCACGCTGCCGAACTGTGCCGAGGCGGCTAGGCCCCTCAGGAGCCGGCATGCCGCCTACGGCCCGGTCCATCTCGCGTCGATAGGCGTCCGAAAGTCGGCGCATGCTGGCCAGGCAGCCAGCATTTTCGAGAAGCTGGAGGCGGCGTGCTTCCAGCGCCTCAGCGTCTGCGCCCTCGGGAATGGGCGTCGTGAGGTCGCACAGAGTGGCGTCGAGGGGATCTTGAGCACGCCCGTTCGAGTGCTCTTCACTGTTGATGACGAGTACCTTCGTGACAGTGCTCCCGCCACTGTACTCACGAGAAGGCGGCTCGTCGTAGACCACCACGTTGGTGGGGAACGCGTTGAGCGACGCCGTGTCGGAGTCGACGATCATCGGATCGATCGAGCCGACGGACTCCAGGTCCACAGCAGGCTCGCTGGTGACATGGAGCTGGTCGAGGAGGCTGACAAGGCGGCTCTCAGGGCAGCTAGTGCCCGCGTCAGAGGCCGGCTCGTCGGAGAGGTCGATCTCGCTGACAAGGTCGGCGAGGTAGCTCGTCGTGCAGGCGATCTCCGCTCCGTGCAGCGCGTCAGGGCTGACACCGTCAGGCGTGCTGGTCTGGCTTCGCTCGTCGGGAAGGAACAGGGTTCCCGTCCAGAGCAGATCTCCGGAAGATGGTGCACCTTGCCCCACGGTGGGCGCCAAATGTCAGGGATTGGGTGCGACATATGCCAATGGATGGCTTATCATGGTGGGAGCGAGTAGAACGTCGCCGGTGCCTGGAAGCGAGATAAGGCGTAGACACGAACGCCAGCGTACTTTACCCAGGTTCGGGGCTCTCCTAGGAGATAACACCCCCAGTCCTGCTCTGCGGGGTCTCCGCATGATCACTAAGGCACAAGTGGTACAATGGTGCTCCTTGAGCTGTGTGCTAGAGGCAGAAGGAGGCAAGGGTAGCTCTCTTCCTGCTCTAGGGGAGTGGCTAGTTCTAATGGAGTGGGAACCGTTTGCATGGATGGCATGGGGGGTTTATATAGGCCTACCCCCAGGGATACAATGGTAATTCGTCCGGGTGTTGGGCCTGGCTGTCAGTGTCTCCAGCCTCCGTCTTCTCCATCGACCGTTGGGGCCCGCCGCCTAGCGGGCCCCGCCGACTGGCTGGTGGCTGCTTACTGTAGCCGTGTCGTTGGTGACAGGGGCTTGGTCATCTTAGTGTGGCTACAGTCCCGCCGCCTGGTGGGAGGCCACTGTAGCCACACCTGGTCCTATCAGGTTAATGGTGTGCTCGCCTCAGGGCAAGGGACGTCCGCCTGCTGGAGGCCGGCCCCTCTCGAATCCGTCTGGTTGAGCTTCCGCCGTCTTCCTTGGGGTCACTGCCCAATAGGGCCCGCCTCCGGTAGGCCGTACCGACAGGCCGTCGTGGGGAACAGGGCTCCGCCTGCCCGGAGCGACGTCAGGGGAGATAGGCACAGTGCCCCGTCGTGCGGAGATCTTCGTCTGTACGGAGCACTGTAGCCACGCCTGTCTCGAGCGTTGGAGGCGACGTGCTTCTCTGTAGCCATGCTCTGACTTGTACTCTCGATGGGGGCTCGGTCGCATCGTAGTCGTGAGGTGGCCGCCTGCCCGTTGCCGCCCTTTCTGGAGGGCGGCCGTCAGGAGCCGGTCACTCGGAGCGCCGTAGACTTGGGTCGGCCGCCCTCTGGCAGCCGGCCGCTGAGCCAGCCGGCCCCAGAGGGCGGAGCTTCAGCTTGGGGTCCACCTAGGCGGAGCTGGCCCAAAGTCTTGATAAATCCAGGGACTCGGGTGAGACTACCCGTGGCCCATTACTCCGACAGAGTCTATCCAGAATCATACAATCCATGGGATCGGTGTCTAGTTCATCACACTCTTAGAGCAACTCCAACGCGCCGACCCATTTCATCTGCGCGTGTCCGTTTTGGTCGCCGCAGACAGAAAAGTCGGCCCAACGCACCGACCCAAATGGACGCGCATCCGCTTTTCGTCCGCCTGCTAAGCCATTCCTGGCCCAAATTTGGGTCTCATTTGCGTCGACGCAGACATGAAGCGGACGTGCGCGAAGCGCGCCTACTCCTCCCACTGGCCCGCCAGTCGGTGACACATTGGCCATTCTCTTCCACCCCTATAGACAACAAGCCCTCGCCCGCGCAACCCCATCGGCGCCGCCGCCCAGTTCCGCCGTCCCTGCGAGCAGTCCGCACCCACAAACCTCCCCTGCACGCCGCCACCTCCCACGTCGCCGCCACCACGACCTCGCCGCCGGGCCACCGTAGCTTCCCACCCCCACCCCCAACGTCGCCGCGAGCACGCAGTCGCCCCCCCGGCCCCGACCAGCTCCTTCGCCCCTTGGTTGTGATGTATTTGAGACAATTCAATTTTTATTCGGCTTGTAAACTGTGATATATTTATTTGGGTTGTGAAACTATGCTATATTTGTTTGCTTGTGAAACTATGCAAAATGTGTGTATATTTGTTGAAAAACGGCGGCAAACCGGCCACGCGGCCATATATGGGTCGGCGTGTTGGACGCACCGACGACTCAAATAAAAAAGAGGGCGGGCGTCGAGCGGGCGGCATCCAAACGGATAAAAACGGACAAAGCGTGCATCCATTTGGGTCGGCACATTGAAGTTGCTCTTATATTTCTTTACTGAGGGAGTAGTAAATTACAGTTAGAATTCAAATAATAATATGATAAAACCTTCAAAATCAACCAACCATTGATATATGACTGAACCAGTTTAGTAAACACTTGGCCGTTAAAAACACCACAACCACGCAGTCACCACGCAGACGGACACGTGCACGTTTTAAAAAAAAAAATCAGATAACCGGAGCAAGTACTCCACTCGCTCACTACACAAGGCAGACAGATAAGCTCTTCTCTCCCTCACGAACACGACAGCCCCTCTTCCACTGCATCCCCACCGGCGGCGAGATGAATACCCACCCCTGGCCGGTCCATGGCGGCCGCCCTTCCCCAGCCGCCGCGCCAGTCTATGCCTCCCCTCCCACCGTCAGGCCGGTCCATGGCGGCCGCCCTTCCCTTACCTCTCTTCCTGCAGCCCGGATCTGCTGCCTACGGCTTCCACCTCGCCTCCTGTTTCCCCAGCGCTCTCCAGCCCCACGACGAACCCATTCGTCGACACCAGCCTGTTCCGCAGTCACGGCTCTGCTCCGGTCGCCAACTGATCCTCGGCACTGGCCACCGCACGGCTTTGAAGGGATCTAGCAGAGGCTCCCAGAGTGGATGCCGGATCTAGTAGTTGAGCATCTCCAACAGCATGTCTAAATTTGGATGTCTATATATCTATATAGACAATGGTCTATAAAGATTCTTTGGTATACACGTCCAGTTTTACAGCAGAACGTCTATATACAGAACGTCTATATTCTCTCTCCTATATCTTAATATTATTTTGTAACTACCATTTCAATTTCAATGGTAATTTAAACGATTTATAATTGCATTGGTTTCTAACAGCTGCTTGTGTTGAAATACTGATATTCAACATGCCCAGAAAACTCTCGTTGCCTTCCATCTCCAAAAAAAATGACACAAGTCTCATATAGCACTACATCATATAGCCTACCCAGCAGCATCAATATCAAATAAAATTCTCTATATAAGTAGCAGTAGCAACATTAGTATCACTGAACATATTTACTAGTACCAGCAGAGTATCTAATTAAAATTTCAGTTCAGTAGCACTGAACATATTCAGTTAACATGCACGGCCAGTGCAGCGGCCACATATTCAGTTAAAACTGCATCTTCAGTTCAGAGGTCCCGCTCCCCCTCTGCACGGCCAGCTTGACGCCCGTGGGCCGGCTACCCAAGCGCCGGGGTCCCATGCGTGGATCGAACCGCCCGCGTCAACTCCTTCTGGATCCCGTGCGCGGCTACCTCGAGCGCGGCGGCGCTCGCTGGATCAACCTCTCCTCCGAGCGCGTGCCCCCCAACCGTGAGGCGTCATTCCCCCGAGCGCGGCGGCGAAGTCTTGATCCAGCCCGACAGCGGATGGGGTTGTGCGGCACGACGGCGTCCTGGCGACGGTTGCACGCCTCTTCCTGGTCTCGGCGGGAGGGGAAAATCTGGCTTGCGGTTAAGCTTTGGACGACGCCTTCACATCGTCCACGCATGGACCTTGTCGAGGCCGATTTGGACAATGTGTATATTTGCACGTCCATTTAGACGAGCTGCGTAGCTGCTGGACGCCAGTTTTTGGCCCTCGTCGTGTAAAACGCATATACACATCCGCTTAGACGAGCTGTTGGAGATGCTTACATGCTAAGTCTCACTATGTCCTGAATAGATTCATTTACATGCTAAGTCGATACAGATTCATCCATAGAGCCTGAATGTTAATTTTATTCATTCAGTCATACAGATTCGAATACTATACTGTTAAAATAAATAAGTTGGTTTCATATTCTTGGATTGGTCTTCCTTCTCCTCTCTGTTGGACTGGTTACAAATAGATCATACATGGTTTTATTCATTCAGTCATTCAGTCAAAAAGATTCGAATACTATACTGTTAAAACAATATGATGGAGGGCTTCAGTTTGTTACAGATTCGAATATCCATGTCATTAATTGGTTATACACCGCACAAGTCACTGATGTAAATTCTGAAAGCCAACTTTTTCGACACCAGGAGCAGGAGATAGGGTGCATGATTCAGTTAGAAAAACAGATAGGGTGCACGAACGGCTTATAGAATTTGTAGCATTTTGCTGTGCAACTGCTTATTATTTAGTCATATTCTTGGCTATTCTCAAACATCTAATCATGAGTAATGCCGCAACAGGTCAAAGGAAGAAGTCTGACATGAAGAAATGGACAGAAGAATCACAGCTGCATGTGGCCGGCTGGTTCGCGGGTGGCCGCGGCAGCATGGCGGATGCCGGGGCAAGCTCTATCTCCTGGGCACTGGCGATCTCGCGGGAGCGGCGGCAGGGCCGATGCCGGGGCAGGCTCTATCTCCTGGGCACTGGCGATCTCGCAGGACGGATGCCACGCGGTGAGCGGCAACAATCGGCGATGGCGATCGTGCAGTGTGGCGAGATCGCCGTGCAGGTGGAGACGTTGTTGGTTGGCGGCGTATGGCACCAGGTCGCTGTAGTGCCAAACGATGAGGCCGAGGTCAAGGGCGTGGAGTTTGTGACCATATTTCCATGATTGTAGGGGGTGGGAATGCAGATTTCCGTGATTGTAGGGGACGTGGGAATGGTAGTTCTAGTACTCCTCTCCTGGTGAAGCCCGGTCAGTCATTGGAAATTGCTAATTGTACACCACAGAGGTATTAAATTATTGAGGGCCAGGGCCGGGCGGACAAAATCCGGGGCCCCGTGCGAAACTAAAAAAATAGGGCCCTATGTCACTAAAAAATGAACTATGAACAATTATAATGTATATATATCAAGCAAAAAGAATTTATAATGTATATAATATATTGTCTTACAAAACAATTAGATGTATAAAAAATCATACCTATTCAATTCCGGTTGCTATTTATTTGAAAAACTTCATTCTAATGAAGACGCGAAGTAACGATCCCTGCCTGGTTGAACTGCTACACTGAGTGATCTCTAATGAAGACGCGAAGTAACGATCCCTGCCAAAAATTAATTCAAAAATTAGGAATTACGAGTAGAAACTGAAGTTAATCGAAAAAAGGACTCACTAAGCATCAGGAGGCTAGAGTCGGTCACTAGTCCCGGCCATCTCAGGCCCGGCCCTGTCGGCCCACCCAGGCCCGACCCTAAAATACAAGGCCTAGGCCCGATGGGCTTGCTCATGGGCCGGGCTTGGGCCTAAGTTTTGAGCTCACCGATCAATTCGACGATGCAACGAGCCAACGAGTATGAAATATGGGAGAGGAAGTCAAGAACAGGAAGGTCCGATGAGGCGAAGGCGACGAGACGATCCCTGGATCCTATTTCATACTGTCGCCGACGCGACGGTTTCCCGATCGAGAACAGGGGCCTGATCGAGAGTTCGAGACGATCGAGAGGACGGTTTCATCCGGTCGTCGTTTTTCTTTACGGACGATCTGTTTCCATCTCACGAGATCTGTTTTTCCATCTTACTCGCCAGCAGGGGCCTCGGGTGATGGATGCGGTCCCGTGGCAAGGCACACGCGCTGGTGATCGATGCTCTAGCCCTGTAGAGCCGAGCGTAGCGCTCGATGGCCACAAGACATAGGCCTAGCTCCAACACCTCGCAGCCCAGTGTGGCCTTGATCTGGTTTTTTTAAGAAGTACTAGGCCTACATATAGAATTTGGGCCCCCCCAAAATTATGGGCCCTGTGCGGGCCGCACACTTGGCACAACAGTGGGCCCGGCCTTGTTGAGGGTTGTTAGACTGAAAAGCGTGGGCATAATCCTGTGGTGCTGATTGGTTCGTGCGGGGGTGTGGGACTAATTGCGGGGTGCACGTAAGAAAATTCTTATTTGTTTGTATAATAGTAGTGTAGATAGTGTAGATGTAGACGAATCAGCTCGTTTAGCACGGCAGCATAGACGGGCCAGCCCACGCAAGCGAGTGCGTGAGCGCCGATTTTGCTTTTTTTTAGGGGTAAAGCCAAGTTTTATTACTCAAAGTCCACATGATGTGGGATACAAAATGGATCATGGGGTTGCAACAGCCAAATGTGTCTCCCCCGATCCAGAGAATGAGCAAACTTAGCAAGTCTATCAGCATCTATATTTGGAGTGAATTGCAAAAAACCACCACATTTGGGGCATCGATTGCAGAAAACCACCCAGTCCCTAATTTTGTGCAAAAATCACCGCGTTTCTAGTAAACTTTTTGCAAATTGCACTTATCAGGTGATTTGTCACATTTAACACTTTCTGACAAGTGGGGCCAGATTGTAAGAGCAAAAAATTTACACACACACCCCTTGATCTAAAACAGAAAAGCAATCGGCCCCCCACAGCCTGGGCAGAGGCACGCTGGGCGTCGGGTTCCTGGCCTCCGCCACGCTGCTTGGCCAGGGACGCCGGAGCAACGCGCCGGGCAGGGGGCGGGGCGGAGCGGCCGGCCATCTCCGCAACCATGAGGGCCAGCAGCGCACGGAGGGGCGGCTGCTCGCCAGTTGCCGACGTCAGGAGGCGGGGCAGCGGCCATGGCTGGGTCCGACAGGCGCCGTGGTTGCTCCCCTGTGAAGGAGAAAGAGAGAGTTGAGAAGATAGGAAAGAGAAAATAGGGAGGCTCTTGCCGGCGTCGGGGAGGCTCTTGTTGCCGGAAGGAACGGAAGACGGCGGCGGCCGGCAGGACGACATGTGAGAGGCGGGGCGCATGAGTTCTCGGGCCCCATCCCGGCGTCCCTCGTCGAGCGCAACCAGTTCTCCGAGGGGCTCCCTCCCGCGCCGCCCCCGGCGTTCAAGTCGTTCGATGTCTCGATAACGACCTCGACGGCGTCGTCCCGGAGGCGTTCAGAGCGGGAGCAGGGGATCAGATCGACCGGGAGAAGGGATTTAGATGAACAAGGGCTTGATTGCTTTTTCTTATTAGATCCAGGGATGTGTATGTAATTTTTTTGCCAAGTCAGCTCCTCAGAGTCCGGTCCCACCTGTCAGAAAATGATTAAATGGGCTAAATCACCTGATCAATGCATTTTGCAAAAGGTTTACTAGAAACGCGATGATTTTTGCACAGAATTAGGGACTAGGTGGTTTTCTGCAATCGATGCCCCAAATGTGATGGTTTTCTGCAATTCACTCCTATATTTGCACCTCGTCCTTCATATGTGAAGCTACAGTTGAAAGCCTTTGATCTCTCCCTTATCTCGTTGATAATTGAGCTATAGCTTGCGTTGGAGGCTCCATTGATGTCCGCAATAACCACCTTCGAATCTGAAACAATCACCAAATTATGAATCATCAGATCCTGGGCTAGGGCTAGTGCCTCACGACATGCCATTGCTTCCAGCGTTGCAGCGTCAGTAATGCCTTGAACTGTGAGAGCCGAGCTTCCCAGGTATTCTCCAGCAGCGTCACGGCAAACCACAGCGTCCACATGCATTTTTGCGAAACCTGCCGGCGGAGCTTTGGGCCTCGCTGATGCTTGTGGTACACTCCTGCTTCTCCTGGTCTTCTCATTTGGTAGCAGCTCCAGGTCCTGGATGAACCTTAGTATGAACTGATGAGTTGAACCTGGGCTTTGAAAATTTTGCTCATGGATGGCTTGTCTCCTAGCCCACCAAATTGCCCAAAGGGTCACAGCTAATCTCACAAAGGCTTCATGTGACAGTGAGTCTATCATCGCAAATATCCACTGTTTGGCGCTCGGCTCCGATGTTTCACATAGGTGTTTAGCTAACTCCCCGTCAACCAGCGCCCACACGCATCTCGCCATGGAACATTCTAGCAGAGAGTGCCTCCATGAATCCTCTGCCCCACATAAGCCGCAAGAACTTGTCAATGACATGTTTCTGTTTTGTCTAACATCTTCCGTTGGTAGAGATTGTTTAGCAAGCCTCCATAAAAACATCCTTATTTACCCCGGCACTTGAACCTTCCACAACTGCTTCCAAGATGATGCATCTCTATCATTACTTGATGAACCCGAAGAACCATCAAGCCATGCTTCTCTCCTCTTTTTTGTGTCTACCAACATTCAGTAAGCGGACCTAACGAAGAAGTATCCGTTCCTCTCAAAATTCCAGGCCCAACTGTCCTCAACTTGAGTGGTCGGAAGTGGTATGCTCACAATAGGAGGGATATCAATTGCTAAAAATACTCCTCTGATCTTATCTTCGTCCCAGCTTGCCGAGGTATGATCAATCAGTTCAGATACAAAGGTAGGCGGGTTGTTTGTCCTTGATCCATAAGGACGCATCATGGTATCTCTTGGTAGCCAGTTGTCAAGCCATATCCTCGTCGAGTTGCCATCGCCGATCCGCCGTATGAGCCCCTGCTTCAGCACATCCCGACCCTCTATGATTGTGCGCCATATCTGGCTTGGGTGGTTACCAAGTTCGGCTTCGAGGATGGAGCCCAAAGGAAAATAAACTGCCTTGAGAACCCTTGCGCACAAGGAACCCGGAACCTGTAGGATGCGCCATAACTGTTTTGCAAGCAAGGCTTGGTTAAAGAGTTCAAAGTCTTTGAAACCCAAGCCTCCCATCGATTTGGGTTGTGTCATTGCTTCCCATGAAACCCAACTTGGCTTGCGTTTCCCATCCTTACTACCCCACCAGAATTTTCTGATGAGCATGTTGAGATGCTCACAGAGCCCTCTAGGTAGCTTGAAGCAGGACAT
This sequence comes from Triticum dicoccoides, assembly GCF_002162155.2. Lineage (NCBI taxonomy): Eukaryota > Viridiplantae > Streptophyta > Magnoliopsida > Poales > Poaceae > Triticum > Triticum dicoccoides. The sequence continues at coordinate 200,543,467 of NC_041391.1, read as the reverse complement.
AGAGAAAACAGGAACAGCTTGGGCCACCGACTTGACCAACACTTCTTTCCCCGCCGATGACATTGTTTTTTCAATCCATCCCTGGACTTTGCTCCAAAGATAATCCTTGAGATATTTGAATGCACCATTTTTTGATGAGCCCACATCAGATGGCATGCCCAAGTATTTTTCATTGAGGGTTTCATTTGGAACCTGCAACACTGCCTTCACCTCTTCCCTCAATGCTTCAGGACATCCTTTACTAAAAAAGATAGTTGATTTGGCATGATTTATCCTCTGCCTTGAAGCTAGACAATAATTATGTAACAACTAGTTTACCTCATTCGCCCCAGTAGTGCTCGCCTTAAAAAATAGCAGGCTGTCATCTGCAAAGAGTGAGTGGTTTACTGGAGGTGCCGAGGGCGCCTCTTTTATCCCACTCAAGTTGGATGACTCGTCCATCGATTTTAGTAGGCACGAAAGTCCCTCTGCTGCGATTAAGAAGAGATACGGGGAAATGGGGTCTCCCTGACGTATACCACGAGAAGGTGCGAATTCTTGTAATTTCTTACCATTGAAAAGAACTGAAAATTTGACCGTTCTGACAAGACTCATAACAATGTCAACCCAGTTACTGGTGAAGCCCAGCTTGAGCATAATGGCCTACAGATAGTCCCATTCCAGTCTATCATAGGCTTTTATCATGTCCAGTTTTAGAGCACAATTCCTGTTGCTCTTCGCTCGGTTTCTTTTCATGAAGTGGAGACATTCATAGGCGGTTATTATGTTATCTGTGATGAGTCGACCTGGAACAAAGGCTAACTGCTCCTCTGAGATTATGTCGGGTAGCACTATCTTCAATCTATTTGATATAACTTTGGAGGCAATTTTGTACAAAACATTGCATAGAGAGATTGGTCTGAACTGTGACAGAAGGGTTGGCTTTTTTACCTTAGGGATTAAAACCAGGAGGGTCTCATTAATGCATGCAGCCGATTATGTCCCCTCAATGATACGTAGAACCGCCGTCGTCACTTCGGTCCCACACACCTCCCAATGGCGCTGAAAAAAGTGTGCCGGAAACCCATCCGGGCCAGGTGCCTTTGTGGGGAACATATGAAATAGGCAGTCTTTACCTCCTCCCTTGTATATGTTGCATTCAAAATTTCGTTCATCTCAGGAGTCACCTTGCATGGTACTGTATCTAGGACTCTCTCCATATTCTGGACTCCCTCGGAGGTGTACAAATTACTATAAAAATCTGTTGCCAATTCTTCCAGCTCTCTGGGATCTTTGGTTATTCTACCATCTGGTAATTGGAGCGCCTTGATCTGATTTTTCTTGCGACGGCGACTAGCACGAAGATGGAAGAAATACGTGTTTTTGTCACCCTGCGCCAGCCACTCTATACGTGCTCGCTGCTTCCATAGTTTTTCTTCCCGGTTGTATAGTTCCACCAGTCTATCACAAACTTTTGTTTCTGCATGGGAGGGTCCCTGTCTCCCTGGGAGCGCTCGAAGAAGTGATAACTGAGCCTGTAGTTCTCTGATCTCCTTTCGGACATTCCCAAACACTTCTCTGTCCCATGTCCCCAAGCTAGATGAGAGCGACTGCAACTTGTCCTTTAATCCATGGACGGTTTCAAACTGAACTGGACCCCAGCCAGTCCTGACAGCTGCATTCAGATCAGGATGTGATTCCCACATTAACTCATATTTAAATGACTTGGGGCCCTTGTTGCGTTCCTGCGCATCAAAGAGTGTGAGAAGCAGTGGCATATGATCGGATGTCGCTGCCATATAGTGTGCCAATTCAGCACTTGTAAAAGCAACACTCCAGGTAGGTGTAGCAACAGCTATGTCCAGCCTCACTCGGGTGAATGTGCCTCCAACAACTTTTTTTCTCAAACGTCCACGCATTGCCTTTGTACCCTATATCAGTAAGGCCACAAGTATCAAGTGCATCCCTGAATCCATCCATTTGTGCCTGACTCCGTTGCCCAATCCCATCATGCTCATGTGCGTGGAGGACCTCATTGAAGTCTCCAATGGCCACCCACGGAAGAGGACTTGTACCTGCTATATTCCTCAATGTATCCCATGTTTTATATCTCTCATGCACCTGAGCCTCTCCGTAAACAAAAGTAACCCGGAAGGGAGAGCTCCCAACATCTTCCACTTCCACATCTATGTGGTATTTCGAATAACCAGCAACTGTAACCTTTATTGAATCATTCCAAAAGATACCGAGGCCTCCGCTACGCCCGAACTACTAACAGCAAAACTCTTATTAAAACCTAAAGAAGAGGAAAAACTTTCAACCCTAACACCATCAATCTGTGTCTCAAGAATACAAAGGATAGTAGGGGCAAAACGCTTCGTTAGTTCACGAAGCTCATTGATTGTCGCACGGTTGCCCGCCCCGCGACAATTCCAACATAGTAGGCTCATTGTGCCTGGCGGTCCTCCCCGGAGGAGGCCGCCAATGGGACTTCTGCTCTACTTGATGTGGGAATTGTTGGAAATATGCCCTAGAGGCAATAATAAAAGGATTATTATTATATTTCCTTGTTCATGATAATTGTCTTTTATTCATGCTATAATTGTATTATCCGGAAATCGTAATACACGTGTGAATACATAGACCACAATACGTCCCTAGAAAGCCTCTAGTTGACTAGCTCGTTGGTCAACGGATAGTCATGGTTTCCTGACTATGGACATTAGATGTCGTTGACAACGAGATCACATCATTAGGAGAATGATGTGATGGACAAGACCCAATCCTAAGCATAGCACAAGATCGTGTAGTTCGTTTTGCTAGAGCTTTTCCAATGTCAAGTATCTTTTCCTTAGACCATGAGATCGTGTAACTCACGAATACCGTAGGAGTGCTTTGGGTGTACCGAACGTTGCAACATAACTGGGTGACTATAAAGGTGCACTACAGGTATCTCCGAAAGTGTTTGTTGGGTTGACACAGATCGAGACTGGGATTTGTCACTCAGTATGACGGAGAGGTATCTCTGGGCCCACTCGGTAATGCATCATCATAATGAGCTCAAAGTGACCAAGTGTTTGGTCACGGGATCATGCATTACGGTACGAGTAAAAGTGACTTGACGGTAACGAGACTGAACGAGGTATTGGGATACCGGTGATCGAGTCTTGGGCAAGTAACGTACCGTTTGACAAAGGGAATTGTATGCAGGGTTGATTGAATCCTCGACATCGTGGTTCATCCGATGAGATCATCGAGGAGCATGTGGGAGCCAACATGGGTATCCAGATCCCGCTGTTGGTTATTGACCAGAGAGCCGTCTCGGTCATGTCTCCATGTCTCCCGAACCCGTAGGGTCTACACACTTAAGGTTCGGTGACGCTAGGGTTATTAGGAAGACTTGTATGTGATTACCGAATGTTGTTCGGAGTCCCGGATGAGATCCCGGACGTCACGAGGAGTTCCAGAATGGTCCGGAGGTAAAGGTTTATATATGGGAAGTTGTCATACGGTCACCGGAAAGTTTCGGGGGCATATCGGTATTGTACCGGGGCCATCGGAGGGGTTCTGGGGGTCCACCGGGAGGGGCCACCCCTCTCAGAGGGCCTCATGGGCCGTAGGGGGCAGGGAACCATCCCCTGGAGGGCTGCCCCCCCCTTGGGCCCATGCGCCTAGGGTTGGGGGGGAGGGAAACCCTAGTGGGGGCGCCCCCCTTGCTTGGGGGGCAAGCCCCCTCCCTTGGCCGCCCCCCTCTAGATCTCATCTAGAGGGGGCCGCCCCCCTTTCCCCTTCCCCTATAAATAGAGGGGCGAGGGGAGGGCTGCACACAACATCCAAGGCGCAGCCCCTCCCCTCCCCAACACCTCTCCTCCTCCGTTAAGTGCTTGGCGAAGCCCTGTCGGAGTACTGCCTCTCCACCATCACCACGCCGTCGTGCTGCTGCTGGAGCCTTCTTCCTCAACCTCTCCTCCCCCCTTGCTGGATCAAGAAGGAGGAGATGTCATCCGCTCCGTACGTGTGTTGAACGCGGAGGTGCTGTCCGTTCGGCACTTGGTCATCGGTGATTTGGATCACGGCGAGTACGACTCCATCATCCCCGTTCTCTTGAACGCTTCCACTCGCGATCTACAAAGGTATGTAGATGCACTCCTATCACTCGTTGCTTAGATGAACTCATAGATGGATCTTGGTGAAACCGTAGGAAATTTTTTATTTTCTGCAACGTTCCACAACAGTGGCATCATGAGCTAAGTCTATGCGTAGTTCTCTATTGCATGAGTAGAACACAATTTTGTTGTGGGCGTAGATCTTGTCAACTTGCTTGCCGCTACTAGTCTTATTTTGCTTCAGTGGTATTGTGGGATGAAGCGGCCCGGACCGACCTTATACGTGCGCTTACATGAGACAGGTTTCACCGACTGACATGCACTAGTTGCATAAGGTGGCTAGCGGGTGTCTGTCTCTCCCACTTTAGTTGGAGCGGATTCGACGAAAAGGGTCCTTGTGAAGGCTAAATATAAGTTGACAAAATCACGTTGTGGTTATTCGTAGGTAAGAAAACGTTCTTGCTAGAACCCAATTGCAGCCACGTAAAAGATGCAACAACAATTAGAGGACGTCTAACTTGTTTTTGCAGTAATTGTCATGTGATGTGATATGGCCAGAAGTTGTGATGAATGATGAATGATATATTGTGATGTATGAGATCATGTTCTTGTAATAGGAATCACGACTTGCATGTCGATGAGTATGACAACCGGCAGGAGCCATAGGAGTTGTCTTTATTTTTGTATGACCTGCGTGTCATTGAAGAACGCCATGCAAATTACTTTACTTTATTGCTAAACGCGTTAGCCATAGAAGTAGAAGTAGTCGTTGGCGTGACAACTTCATGAAGACACGATGATGGAGATCATGGTGTCATGCCGGTGACGAACATGATCATGGAGCCCCGAAGATGGAGATCAAAGGAGCTATATGATATTGGCCATATCATGTCACTATAATATAATTGCATGTGATGTTTATTATGTTTATGCATCCTGTTTACTTAGAACGACGGTAGTAAATAAGATGATCCCTTATAATAATTTCAAGAAAGTGTTCCCCCTAACCGTGCGCCGTTGCTAAAGTTCGTCGTTTTGAAGCACCACGTGATGATCGGGTGTGATAGATCCTTACGTTCACATACAATGGGTGTAAGATAGTTTTACACATGCAAAACACTTAGGGTTAACTTGACGAGCCTAGCATGTACAGACATGGCCTCGGAACACAGAGACCGAAAGGTCGAACATGAGTCGTATGGAAGATACGATTGTTGGAAATATGCCCTAGAGGCAATAATAAAAGTATTATTATATTTCATTGTTCATGATAATTGTCTTTTATTCATGCTATAACTGTATTATCCGGAAATCATAATACACGTGTGAATACATAGACCTCAATATGTCCCTAGTGAGCCTCTAGTTGACTAGCTCGTTGTGATCAACAGATAGTCATGTTTTCCTGGCTATGGACATTGGATGTCGTTGATAACGGGATCACATCATTAGGAGAATGATGTGATGGACAAGACCCAATCCTAAGCATAGCACAAAGATCGTGTAGTTCGTTTGCTAGAGCTTTGCCAATGTCAAGTATCTCTTCCTTCGACCATGAGATCGTGTAACTCCTGGATACCGTAGGAGTGCTTTGGGTGTATCAAACGTCACAACGTAACTGGGTGACTATAAAGGTGCACTACAGGTATCTCCGAAAGTGTCTATTGGGTTGACACGGATCGAGACTGGGATTTGTCACTCCGTATGACAGAGAGGTATCTCTGGGCCCACTCGGTAATGCATCATCATAACGAGCTCAAGGTGACCAAGGTGTTGGCCACGGGATCATGCATTACGGTACGAGTAAAGTGACTTGCCGGTAACGAGATTGAACAAGGTATTGGGATACCGACGATCGAGTCTCGGGCAAGTAACGTACCGATTGACAAAGGGAATTGCATACGGGATTTGATCGAATCCTCGACATCGTGGTTCAACCGATGAAATCATCGAGGAGCATGTGGGAGCCAACATGGGTATCCAGATCCCGCTGTTGGTTATTGCCCGAGAGTCGTCTCGGTCATGTCTACGTGTCTCCCGAACCCGTAGGGTCTACACACTTAAGGTTCGGTGACGCTAGGGTTGTATGAATATGAGTATGCAGCATACCGAATGTTGTACGGAGTCCCGGATGAGATCCCGGACGTCACGAGGAGTTTCGGAATGGTCCGGAGGTAAAGAATAATATATAGGAAGTGGTATTTCGGCCATCGGGAAAGTTTCGGGGTCTCCCGGTAATGTACCGGGACCACCGGAAGGGTCCCGGGGGTCCACCGGGTGGGGCCACCCATCCCGGAGGGCCCCATGGGCTGACGTGGGAGGGGAGCCAGCCCATAGTGGGCTGGTGCGCCCCCTAGGCCCACCCCTGCGCCTAGGGTTGAAACCCTAGGGTGGGGGGGGGGCGCACCACATGCCTTGGGGGGCACTCCTCCCCCCTTGGCCGCCGCCCCCTTGGGAGATCCAATCTCCCAGGGCCGGCGCCCCCCCTGGGGGCCTATATAAAGGAGGGCAAGGGGGAGGGCAGCCGCACCCTTGTGCTTGGCGCCTCCCTCCCCCTGCTACACCTCGTCCTCCTCCCGTAGTCGCTTGGCGAAGCCCTGCTGGAGTTCTGCTGCATCCACCACCACGCCGTCGTGCTGCTGGATCATCATCAACCTCTCCTTCCCCTTGCTGGATCAAGAAGGAGGAGACGTCTCCCGTCCCGTATGTGTGTTGAACGCGGAGGTGCTGTCCGTTCAGCACTTGGACATCGGTGATCTGAATCACGTCGAGTACGACTCCATCATCACCATCCCCTTGCAAGCTTCCGCACGCGATCTACAAGTGGTATGTAGATGCAAACTCACTCCCTTGACTCATTTCTTAGATGAACTCATAGATGGATCTTGGTGAAACCGTAGAATTTTTTTTAATTTTCTGCAACGTTCCCCAACAGTGGCATCATGAGCTAGGTCTATGCGTAGTTCTCCAATGCACGAGTAGAACACAATTTTGTTGTGGGCGTGGATCTTGTCAACTTGCTTGCCACTACTAGTCTTTTCTTGCTTCAGCGGTATTGTGGGATGAAGCGGCCCGGACCAACCTTACACGTACGCTTACGTGAGACTGGTTCCACCGATTGACATGCACTAGTTGCATAAGGTGGCTGGCGGGTGTCTGTCTCTCCCACTTTAGTTGAAGCGGATTCGATGAAAAGGGTCCTTATGAAGGGTAAATAGAAGTTGACAAAATCACGTTGTGGTTATTCGTAGGTAAGAAAACGTTCTTGCTAGAACCCAATTGCAGCCACGTAAAAGATGCAACAACAAGTAGAGGACGTCTAACTTGTTTTTGCAGCGATTGTTCATGTGATGTGATATGGCCAGAAGTTGTGATGAATGATGAATTGTGATGTATGAGATCATGTTCTTGTAATAGGATTCACGACTTGCATGTCGATGAGTATGACAACCGGCAGGAGCCATAGGAGTTGTCTTTATTTTTGTATGACCTGCGTGTCATTGAAGAACGCCATGTAAACTACTTTACTTTATTGCTAAACGCGTTAGCCATAGAAGTAGAAGTAGTCGTTGGCGTGACAACTTCATGAAGACACGATGATGGAGATCATGGTGTCAAGCCGGTGACAAGATGATCATGGAGCCCCGAAGATGGAGATCAATGGAGCTATATGATATTGGCCATATCATGTCACAACTATATAATTGCATGTGATGTTTATTATGTTTATGCATCTTGTTTACTTAGGACGACGGTAGTAAATAAGATGATCCCTTAAAAAATTTCAAGAAGTGTTCTCCCCTAACTGTGCACCGTTGCTACAGTTCGTCGTTTCGAAGCACCACGTGATGATCGGGTGTGATAGATCCTTACGTTCACATACAACGGGTGTAAGACAGTTTTACACAGCAAAACACTTAGGGTTAACTTGACGAGCCTAGCATGTACAGACATGTCCTCGGAACACGGAGACCGAAAGGTCGAACACGAGTCGTATGGAAGATACGATCAACATGAAGATGTTCACCGACGATGACTAGTCCGTCTCACGTGATGATCGGACACGGCCTAGTCGACTCGGATCGTGTAACACTCAGATGACTAGAGGGATGTCTAATCTGAGTGGGAGTTCATTAAAATAATTTGATTAGATGAACTTAATTATCATGAACTTAGTCTAAAACCTTTTTGCATAATATGTCTTGTAGATCAAATGGCAATGCTCATGTCAACATGAACTTCAACGCGTTCCTAGAGAAAACCAAGCTGAAAGATGATGGCAGCAACTATACGGACTGGGTCCGGAACCTGAGGATCATCCTCATAGCTGCCAGGAAACAATATGTCCTAGAAGGACCGCTAGGTGACGCTCCCGTCCCAGAGAACCAAGACATTATGAATGCTTGGCAGTCTCATGCTGATGATTACTCCCTCGTTCAGTGCGGCATGCTTTACAGCTTAGAACCGGGGCTCCAAAAGCATTTTGAGCATCACGGAGCATATGAGATGTTCGAAGAGCTGAAACTAGTTTTTCAAGCTCATGTCCGGGTCGAGAGATATGATGTCTCCGACAAGTTCTACAGTTGTAAGATGGAGGAAAACAGTTCTGTCAGTGAGCACATCCTAAAGATGTCTGGGTGGCACAACCGTATGACCCAGCTGAACATTAACCTCCCAGATGAGGCGGTCATTGACAGAATCCTCCAGTCGCTCCCACCAAGCTACAAGAGCTTTGTGATGAACTACAACATGCAGGGGATGGTGAAGACCATTCCTGAAGTGTTCTCGATGCTGAAGTCAGCAGAGGCTGAAATCAAGAAAGAACATCAAGTGTTGATGGTCAATAAGACCACTAAGTTCAAGAAGGGCAAGGGCAAGAAGAACTTCAAGAAGGACGGCAAGGATGTTGCCGCGCCCGGTAAGCCAGTTACCGGGAAGAAGTCAAAGAATGGACCCAAGCCTGAGACTGAGTGTTTTTATTGCAAGGGGAAGGGTCACTGGAAGCGGAACTGCCCCAAATACTTAGCGGATAAGAAGGCCGGCAACACCAAAGGTATATTTGATATACATGTAATTGATGTGTACCTTACCAGTACTCGTAGTAACTCCTGGGTATTTGATACCGGTGCCGTTGCTCATATTTGTAACTCACAGCAGGAGCTGCGGAATAAACGTAGACTGGCGAAGGACGAGGTGACGATGCGCGTCGGGAATGGTTCCAGAGTCGATGTGATCGCCGTCGGCACGCTGCCTCTACATTTACCCACGGGATTAGTTTTGAACCTTAATAATTGTTATTTAGTGCCAAGTTTGAGCATGAACATTGTATCTGGATCTCGTTTAATACGAGATGGCTACTCATTTAAGTCTGAGAATAATGGTTGTTCGATTTATATGAGAGATATGTTTTATGGTCATGCTCCGATGGTCAATGGTTTATTCTTAATGAATCTCGAGCGTAATAATACACATGTTCATAGTGTGGACGCCAAAAGATGTAAAGTTGATAACGATAGTCCCACATACTTGTGGCACTGCCGCCTTGGTCACATTGGTGTCAAGCGCATGAAGAAGCTCCATGCTGATGGACTTTTAGAGTCTCTCGATTATGAATCATTTGATACATGCGAACCATGCCTCATGGGCAAAATGACCAAGACTCCATTCTCTGGAACAATGGAGCGAGCAACCAACTTGTTGGAAATCATACATACCGATGTGTGCGGTCCAATGAGCGTTGAGGCTCGCGGAGGATATCATTATGTTCTCACTCTCACTGATGACTTGAGTAGATATGGGTATGTCTACTTAATGAAACACAAGTCTGAGACCTTCGAAAAGTTCAAGGAATTTCAGAATGAGGTAGAGAATCAACGTGATCGAAAGATAAAGTTCCTACGATCAGATCGTGGAGGAGAATACTTAAGTCACGAATTTGGTACACACTTAAAGAAATGTGGAATCGTTTCACAACTCACGCCGCCTGGAACACCTCAGCGAAACGGTGTGTCCGAACGTCGTAATCGCACTCTATTGGATATGGTGCGGTCTATGATGTCTCTTACCGATTTACCGCTATCATTTTGGGGATACACTCTAGAGATAGCTACATTCACTTTAAATAGGGCACCGTCTAAATCCGTTGAGACGACACCGTATGAATTATGATTTGGGAAGAAACCTAAGCTGTCGTTTCTAAAAGTTTGGGGATGCGATGCTTATGTCAAGAAACTTCAACCTGAAAAGCTCGAACCCAAGTCGGAAAAATGCGTCTTCATAGGATACCCTAAGGAAACTATCGGGTATACCTTCTACTTAAGATCCGAGGGCAAGATCTTTGTTGCCAAGAACGGATGCTTTCTGGAAAAAGAGTTTCTCTCGAAAGAAGTAAGTGGGAGAAAAGTAGAACTCGATGAAGTACTACCTCTCGAACGGGAAAGTGGTGCAGCTCAGGAAAATGTTCCTGTGATGCCCACACCAGCCGAAGAGGAAAACAATGATGATGATCAAGGTACTTCGGATCAAGTTGCTACTGAACTTCGTAGGTCCACAAGGACACGTTCCGCACCAGAGTGGTACGGCAACCCTGTCCTGGAAATCATGTTGTTAGACAACGGTGAACCTTCGAACTATGAAGAAGCGATGGCGGGCCCAGATTCCAACAAATGGCTTGAAGCCATGAAATCCGAGATAGAATCCATGTATGAAAACAAAGTATGGACTTTGACAGACTTGCCCGATGATCGGCGAGCGATAGAAAACAAATGGATTTTTAAGAAGAAGACGGACGCAGATGGTAATGTTACCATCTATAAAGCTCGACTTGTCGCTAAGGGTTATCGACAAGTTCAAGGGATTGACTACGACGAGACATTCTCTCCCGTAGCGAAGCTGAAGTCCGTCTGAATCATGTTAGCAATTGCCGCATACTATGATTATGAGATATGGCAGATGGACGTCAAAACGGCATTCCTTAATGGACATCTTAAGGAAGAGCTGTATATGATGCAGCCGGAAGGCTTTGTCGATCCTAAGAACACTAACAAAGTATGCAAGCTCCAGCGATCCATTTATGGGCTGGTGCAAGCATCTCGGAGTTGGAACATTCGCTTCGATGAGATGATCAAAGCGTTTGGGTTTATGCAGACTTATGGAGAAGCCTGCGTTTACAAGAAAGTGAGTGGGAGCTCTGTAGCATTTCTCATATTATATGTAGATGACATACTCCTGATGGGAAATGATATAGAACTTCTGGACAGCATTAAGGCCTACTTGAATAAGTGTTTTTCAATGAAGGACCTTGGAGAAGCTGCTTATATATTAGGCATCAAGATCTATAGAGATAGATCAAGACGCCTCATAGTTCTTTCATAAAGCACATACCTTGATAAGATTTTGAAAAGGTTCAAAATGGATCAGTCCAAGAAAGGGTTCTTGCCTATGTTGCAAGGTGTGAGATTGAGCTCGGCTCAGTCACCGACCACGGCAAAAGATAAAGAAGAGATGAGTGTCATCCCCTATGCTTCAGCCATAGGATCTATTATGTATGCCATGCTGTGTACTAGACCTGATGTAAACCTTGCCGTAAGTTTGGTAGCAAGATACCAAAGTAATCCCGGCAAGGAACACTGGACAGCGGTCAAGAATATCCTGAAGTACCTGAAAAGGACAAAGGACATGTTTCTCGTTTATGGAGGAGATGAAGAGCTCGTCGTAAAGGGTTACGTCGACGCTAGCTTCGACTCAGATCTGGATGACTCTAAGTCACAAACCGGATACGTGTATATGTTGAATGGTGGAGCAGTAAGCTGGTGCAGCTGCAAGCAGAGCATCGTGGCGGGATCTACGTGTGGAGCGGAGTACATGGCAGCCTTGGAGGCAGCGCATGAAGCGATTTGGGTGAAGGAGTTCATCACCGACCTAGGAGTCATACCCAATGCGTCGGGGCCAATCAAACTCTTCTGTGACAACACTGGAGCTATTGCCCTTGCCAAGGAGCCCAGGTTTCACAAGAAGACCAGGCACATCAAGCGTCGTTTCAACTCCATCCGTGAAAATGTTCAAGATGGAGACATAGAAATTTGCAAAGTACATACGGATCTGAATGTAGCAGATCCGTTGACTAAACCTCTCTCGCGAGCAAAACATGATCAACACCAGAACTCTATGGGTGTTCGATTCATCACAATGTAACTAGATTGGTGACTCTAGTGCAAGTGGGAGACTGTTGGAAATATGCCCTAGAGGCAATAATAAAAGTATTATTATATTTCATTGTTCATGATAATTGTCTTTTATTCATGCTATAAATGTATTATCCAGAAATCATAATACACGTGTGAATACATAGACCTCGATATGTCCCTAGTGAGCCTCTAGTTGACTAGCTCGTTGTGATCAACAGATAGTCATGTTTTCCTGGCTATGGACATTGGATGTCGTTGATAACGGGATCACATCATTAGGAGAATGATGTGATGGACAAGACCCAATCCTAAGCATAGCACAAAGATCGTGTAGTTCGTTTGCTAGAGCTTTGGCAATGTCAAGTATCTCTTCCTTCGACCATGAGATCGTGTAACTCCTGGATACCGTAGGAGTGCTTTGGGTGTATCAAACGTCACAACGTAACTGGGTGACTATAAAGGTGCACTACAGGTATCTCCGAAAGTGTCTATTGGGTTGACACGGATCGAGACTGGGATTTGTCACTCCGTATGACGGAGAGGTATCTCTGGGCCCACTCGGTAATGCATCATCATAATGAGCTCAAGGTGACCAAGGTGTTGGCCACGGGATCATGCATTACGGTACGAGTAAAGTGACTTGCCGGTAACGAGACTGAACAAGGTATTGGGATACCGACGATCGAGTCTCGGGCAAGTAACGTACCGATTGACAAAGGGAATTGCATACGGGATTTGATCGAATCCTCGACATCGTGGTTCAACCGATGAAATCATCGAGGAGAATGTGGGAGCCAACATGGGTATCCAGATCCCGTTGTTGGTTATTGCCCGAGAGTCGTCTCGGTCATGTCTGCGTGTCTCCCGAACCCGTAGGGTCTACACACTTAAGGTTCGGTGACGCTAGGGTTGTATGAATATGAGTATGCAGCATACCGAATGTTGTTCGGAGTCCCGGATGAGATCCCGGACGTCACGAGGAGTTTCGGAATGGTCCGGAGGTAAAGAATAATAAATAGGAAGTGGTATTTCGGCCATCGGGAAAGTTTCGGGGTCTCCCGGTAATGTACCGGGACCACCGGAAGGGTCCCGGGGGTCCACCGGGTGGGGCCACCCATCCCGGAGGGCCCCATGGGCTGACGTGGGAGGGGAGCCAGCCCATAGTGGGCTGGTGCGCCCCCTAGGCCCACCCCCTGCGCCTAGGGTTGAAACCCTAGGGTGGGGGGGCGCACCACATGCCTTGGGGGGCACTCCTCCCCCCTTGGCCGCCGCCCCCTTGGGAGATCCAATCTCCCAGGGCCGGCGCCCCCCCTGGGGGCCTATATAAAGGAGGGCAAGGGGGAGGGCAGCCGCACCCTTGTGCTTGGCGCCTCCCTCCCCCTGCTACACCTCGTCCTCCTCCTATAGTCGCTTGGCGAAGCCCTGCTGGAGTTCTGCTGCATCCACCACCACGCCGTCGTGCTGCTGGATCATCATCAACCTCTCCTTCCCCTTGCTGGATCAATAAGGAGGAGACATCTCCCGTCCCGTACGTGTGTCGAACGCGGGGGTGCTGTCCGTTCAGCACTTGGACATCGGTGATCTGAATCACGTCGAGTACGACTCCATCATCACCATCCCCTTGCAAGCTTCCGCACGCGATCTACAAGTGGTATGTAGATGCAAACTCACTCCCTTGACTCGTTGCTTAGATGAACTCATAGATGGATCTTGGTGAAACCGTAGAAATTTTTTTAATTTTCTGCAACGTTCCCCAACAACGATCAACATGGAGATGTTCACCGATGATGACTAGTCTGTCTCACCTGATGATCGGACACGTCCTAGTCGACTCGGATCGTGTAACACTTAGATGAGTAGAGGGATGTCAATCTGAGTGGGAGTTCATTAAATAATTTGATTAGATGAACTTAATTATAATGAACTTAGTCTAAAGTCTTTACGAAATATGTCTTGTAGATCAAATGGCCAACGCTCATGTCAACATGAACTTCAACGCATTCCTAGAGAAAACCAAGCTGAAAGATGATGGCAGCAACTATTCGGACTGGGTCCGGAACCTGAGGATCATCCTCATAGCAGCCAAGAAAGATTATGTCCTAGAAGCACCGCTCGGTGAAGCACCAATACCAGAGAACCAAGACGTTATGAACACTTGGCAGTCACGTGCTGATGATTACTCCCTCGTTCAGTACGGCATGCTTTACAGCTTAGAACCAGGGCTCCAAAAGCGTTTTGAGCGACACAGAGTATATGAGATGTTCGAGGAGCTGAAAATGGTTTTTCAAGCTCATGCCCGGGTCAAGAGATATGAAGTCTCCGACAAGTTCTATAGTTGTAAGATGGAGGAAAACAGTTCTGTCAGTGAGCACATACTCAAAATGTCTGGGTTGCACAACCGCCTGTCCCAGCTGGAGATCAACCTCCCGGATGAGGCGGTCATTGACAGAATCCTTCAGTCGCTCCCATCGAGCTACAAGAGCTTTGTGTTGAACTACAATATGCAGGGGATGGTGAAGACCATTCCTGAAGTATTTTCAATGCTGAAGTCAGTAGAGGTTGAAATCAAGAAAGAACATCAAGTATTGATGGTCAATAAGACCACTAAGTTCAAGAAGGGCAAGGGTAAGAAGAAGTTCAAGAAGGACGGCAAGGATGTTGCCGCGCCGGGTAAGCCAGTTGCCGGGAAGAAGTCAAAGAATGGACCCAAGCCTGAGACTGAGTGCTTTTATTGCAAAGGGAAGGGTCACTGGAAGCGGAACTGCCCCAAATACTTAGTGGACAAGAAGGCCGGCAACACTAAAGGTATATTTGATATATATGTAATTGGTGTGTACCTTACCAGTACTCGTAGTAACTCCTGGGTATTTGATACCGGTGCCGTTGCTCATATTTGTAACTCACAGCAGGAGCTGCGGAATAAGCGGAGACTGGCGAAGGACGAGGTGACGATGCGCGTCGGGAATGGTTCCAAGGTCGATGTGATCGTCGTCGGCACGCTACCTCTATATTTACCTACGGGATTAGTTTTAAACCTCAATAATTGTTATTTAGTGCCAAGTTTGAGCATGAACATTGTATCTGGATCTCGTTTGATGCGAGATGGCTACTCATTTAAATCCGAGAATAATGGTTGTTCTATTTATATGAGAGATATGTTTTATGGTCATGCCCCGATGGTTAATGGTTTATTCTTAATGAATCTCGAACGTAATGTTACACATATTCATAGTGTGAATACCAAAAGATGTAAAGTTGATAACGATAGTCCCACATACTTGTGGCACTGCCGCCTTGGTCACATTGGTGTCAAGCGCATGAAGAAGCTCCATGCTGATGGACTTTTAGAGTCTCTCGATTATGAATCATTTGATACATGTGAACCATGCCTCATGGGCAAAATGACCAAGACTCTGTTCTCCGGAACAATGGAGCGAGCAACCAACTTATTGGAAATCATACATACTGATGTGTGTGGTCCAATGAGCGTTGAGGCTCGCGGAGGATATCGTTATGTTCTCACTCTCACTGATGACTTGAGTAGATATGGGTATGTCTACTTGATGAAACACAAGTCTGAGACCTTTGAAAAGTTCAAGGAGTTTCAGAATGAAGTAGAGAATCAACGTGACCGAAAGATAAAATTCTTACGATCGGATCGTGGAGGAGAATATTTAAGTCACGAATTTGGTACGCACTTAAGGAAATGTAGAATCGTTTCACAACTCACGCCGCCTGGAACACCTCAGCGTAATGGTGTGTCCGAACGTCGTAATCGCACTCTATTGGATATGGTGCGATCTATGATGTCTCTTACCGATTTACCGCTATCATTTTGGGGATACGCTCTAGAGACAGCTACATTCACTTTAAATAGGGCACCGTCTAAATCCGTTGAGACGACACCGTATGAATTATGGTTTGGGAAGAAACCTAAGCTGTCGTTTCTAAAAGTTTGGGGATGCGATGCTTATGTCAAGAAACTTCAACCTGAAAAGCTCGAACCCAAGTCGGAAAAATGCGTCTTCATAGGATACCCTAAGGAAACCTTTGGGTATACCTTCTACCTTAGATCCGAAGGCAAGATCTTTGTTGCCAAGAACGGATCCTTTCTGGAAAAAGAGTTCCTCTCAAAAGGAATAAGTGGGAGAAAAGTAGAACTCGATGAAGTACTACCTCTTGAACCAGAAAGTAGTGTAGCTCAGGAAAATGTTCCTGTGGTGCCTACACCGACTGGAGAGGAAATTAATGATGATGATCAAGGTACTTCGGATCAAGTTGCTACTGAACTTCGTAGGTCCACAAGGACACGTTCCACACCAGAGTGGTATGGCAACCCTGTCCTGGAAATCATGTTGTTAGACAACAGTGAACCTTCGAACTATGAAGAAGCAATGGCGGGCCCAGATTCCAACAAATGGCTAGAAGCCATGCAATCCGAGATAGAATCCATGTATGAAAACAAAGTATGGACTTTGACTGACTTGCCCGATGATCGGCGAGCGATAGAAAACAAATGGATCTTTAAGAAGAAGACGGACGCGGATGGTAATGTCACCATCTATAAAGCTCGACTTGTCGCTAAGGGTTATCGGCAAGTTCAAGGGATTGACTACGATGAGACTTTCTCTCCCGTAGCGAAGCTTAAGTCCGTCCGAATCATGTTAGCAATTGCCGCATACTATTATTATGAGATATGGCAGATGGACGTCAAAACGGCATTCCTTAACGGTTATCTTAAGGAAGAGCTGTATATGATGCAACCGGAAGGTTTTGTTGATCCTAAGAATGCTAACAAAGTATGCAAGCTCCAGCGATCCATTTATGGGCTGGTGCAAGCATCTCGGAGTTGGAACATTCGCTTTGATGAGATGATCAAAGCGTTTGGGTTTATGCAGACTTATGGAGAAGCCTGCGTTTACAAGAAAGTGAGTGGGAGCTCTGTAGCATTTCTCATATTATATGTAGATGACATACTTTTGATGGGAAATGATATAGAATTCTTGGACAACATTAAGGCCTACTTGAATAAGTGTTTTTCAATGAAGGACCTTGGAGAAGCTGCGTACATATTAGGCATCAAGATCTATAGGGATAGATCAAGACGCCTCATAGGTCTTTCACAAAGCACATACCTTGATAAGATTTTGAAGAAGTTCAAAATGGATCAGTCCAAGAAAGGGTTCTTGCCTGTACTGCAAGGTGTGAGATTGAGCTCGGCTCAATGCCCGACCAGGCAGAAGATAAAGAAGAGATGAGCGTCATCCCCTATGCCTCAACCATAGGATCTATTATGTATGCCATGCTGTGTACCAGACCAGATGTAAACCTTGCCGTAAGTTTGGTATGTAGGTATCAAAGTAATCCCGGCAAGGAACACTGGACGGCGGTCAAGAATATCCTAAAGTACCTGAAAAGGACAAAGGACATGTTTCTCGTTTATGGAGGTGACGAAGAGCTCGTCGTAAAGGGTTACATCGACGCTAGCTTCGACACAGATCTGGATGACTCTAAGTCACAAACCAGATACGTGTATATGTTGAATGGTGGGGCAGTAAGCTGGTGCAGCTACAAGCAGAGCGTCGTGGCGGGATCTACATGTGAAGCGGAGTACATGGCAGCCTCGGAGGCAGCACATGAAGCAATCTGGGTGAAGGAGTTCATCACCGACCTAGGAGTCATACCCAATGCGTCGGGGCCGATCAAACTCTTCTGTGACAACACTGGAGCTATTGCCCTTGGCAAGGAGCCCAGGTTTCACAAGAAGACCAGGCACATCAAGCGTCGTTTCAACTCCATCCGTAAAAATGTTCAAGATGGAGACATAGATATTTGCAAAGAACATACGGATCTGAATGTCGCAGATCCGTTGACTAAACCTCTTCCGCGAGCAAAACATGATCAACACCAGAACTCTATGGGTGTTCGATCATCACAATGTAACTAGATTATTGACTCTAGTGCAAGTGGGAGACTGTTGGAAATATGCCCTAGAGGTAATAATAAAAGGATTATTATTATATTTCCTTGTTCATGATAATTGTCTTTTATTCATGCAATAATTGTATTATTCGGAAATCGTAATACACGTGTGAATACATAGACCACAATACGTCCCTAGAAAGCCTCTAGTTGTTTAGCTCGTTGGTCAATGGATAGTCATGGTTTCCTGACTATGGACATTAGATGTCGTTGACAACGAGATCACATCATTAGGAGAATGATGTGATGGACAAGACCCAATCCTAAGCATAGCACAAGATCGTGTAGTTCGTTTTGCTAGAGCTTTTCCAATGTCAACTATCTTTTCCTTAGACCATGAGATCGTCTAACTCCCGGATACCGTAGGAGTGCTTTGGGTGTACCAAACGTCGCAACGTAACTGGGTGACTATAAAGGTGCACTACAGGTATCTCCGAAAGTGTCTATTGGGTTGACACGGATCGAGACTGGGATTTGTCACTCCGTATGACGGAGAGGTATCTCTGGGCCCACTCGGTAATGCATCATCATAATGAGCTCAAAGTGACCAAGTGTTTGGTCACGGGATCATGCATTACGGTACAAGTAAAAGTGACTTGCCGGTAATGAGACTGAACGAGGTATTGGGATACCGGCGATCGAGTCTTGGGCAAGTAACGTACCGTTTGACAAAGGGAATTGTATGCGGGGTTGATTGAATCCTCGACATCATGGTTCATCCGATGAGATCATTGAGGAGCATGTGGGAGCCAACATGGATATCCAGATCCCGCTATTGGTTATTGACCGGAGAGCCGTCTCGGTCATGTCTGCATGTCTCCCGAACCCGTAGGGTCTACACACTTAAGGTTCGGTGACGCTAGGGTTATTAGGAAGACTTGTATGTGATTACCGAATGTTGTTCGTAGTCCCGGATGAGATCCCGGACGTCACGAGGAGTTCCGGAATGGTCCGGAGGTAAAGATTTATATATGGGAAGTTGTCATACGGTCACCGGAAAGTTTCGGGGGCATATCGGTATTGTACCAGGGCCACTGGAGGGGTTTCGGGGGTCCACCGGGAGGACCCACCCCTCTCGGAGGGCCTCATGGGCCGTAGGGGGCAGGGAACCAGCCCCTGGAGGGCTGGGCGCGCCCCGCCCCCTTGGGCCCATGCGCCTAGGGTTGGGGGGGGGAACCCTAGTGGGGGCGCCCCCCTTGCTTGGGGGGCAAGCCCCCTCCCTTGGCCGCCGCCCCCCCCCCCTCTAGATCTCATCTAGAGGGGGCCGGCCCCCTTTCCCCTTCCCCTATAAATAGAGGGGCGAGGGGAGGGCTGCACACAACATCCAAGGCGCAGCCCCTCCCCTCCCCAACACCTCTCCTCCTCCGTTAAGTGCTTGGCGAAGCCCTGTCGGAGTACTACCTCTCCACCATCACCACGCCGTCGTGCTGCTGCTGGAGCCTTCTTCCTCAACCTCTCCTTCCCCCTTGCTGGATCAAGAAGGAGGAGATGTCATCCGCTCCGTACGTGTGTTGAACGCGGAGGTGCTGTCCGTTCGGCACTTGGTCATCGGTGATTTGGATCACGACGAGTACGACTCCATCATCCTCGTTCTCTTGAACGCTTCCACTCGCGATCTACAAAGGTATGTAGATGCACTCCTATCACTCGTTGCTTAGATGAACTCATAGATGGATCTTGGTGAAACCGTAGGAAATTTTTTATTTTCTGCAACGTTCCCCAACAGGAATCTTCTTCCCCGCATCCTTGCCATTGCCACTCCCTGTTTTGCTCCTCTTCTGCTCCTGTTTTGCCGATGGACTTTGAGGAATCACCGGTGGTGTAGGGCTAACAGACACTTTTGAGAGGTCGGCTGATCACCCTTTGCTCGGTCCGACACTTGAGTAGCCGTTCTTTTGCGGTTCAGTTCAGCCTCTTGCATCGTCAAGTCATGATCCAGGTCCTCCTTTTCGGTTGCATCCTCTCCGGCTTCAGATTCAACTCTCCTTCCAAACTGTCCATCCCCACGTCCTTGGCCTCGGCCACGACCATGACCCCTGCCAGATCGTCCATGTCCTCTTCCTTCACCAGGGCCTCTCCCCGGGCCCCTGAACCAAGTAGCTCGGAGGTTCTTGAAAACCAACGCACTTGGAGGGTGTACCCCGTCCCCATGCTCCTTGAACTGGTGTCCCAGGTGACCACACACCGCGCAACAATCCGGAAGACGCTCGTATTTCACGAGGAAGAACTGCCTTTTATTAGCCTTTACCACCGATGCAGCATTCTTGAGCGCCTTGTGGACATTGACGCGAACTCTGACACGATAAAAATTGCCTTCAAAGTCATGAGAGTTCGGTTCTGCATATATGTACTGTCCAACTTTTCCAGCCAGGGACTTGATCATCGGGTAGTAGCCATCAGGCAAATCATGTATCTGTATCCAAATATCCATCATGTCCAAATTGACCTCCGGCGGTTTCGTAAACCCATCATATTCAGCCATAACCACTTCATTACCCTTAAAAGTCCATGGACCTTCCATCATCACACGTTCCCAGTCATCCAAACATGCGAATTGCATGGTGTACAGATTTTCCTCCAATGGCCGGATCTTTACCTCCTGTGCCAAATCCCAAGCGGCCCGCATGTTGCAAAAAAACCAATACTGGGAGTAGGTTTTGGGGGTATGGACCCTCGCAATCGCCATCCGTCTGGGTGTTTCCGCTGATGCGGGTTCTTCCTCCTCAAAAACCACATCATCCAGATCCTCCTCCTTGATTCCCAGGTTCTTCATCATCTCTGCAACATCATCTTTGCTAGCTCCCGACCCCGAGGCCGAGTTCTCCATCTCTGTAGCCTAACCCGACGAAAACAGATCATCGGGCGAGAAACCCTAGCAAAGGCTTCCCCCCGAGAGACTACCTGACCAAGACCGGGAAGCGATACAAGATCGCCCCTTATTCAGTCCAAGTCAGGGTAGAGATCGAGCAGGGATGGCGAGGGGATGTAGATCTCAACATCGGCAAAGGCGCCGCCGAGAGGAAACATAAACCCTAACGAGAGGGGAAGCTCGCGATTTCCTGTGGTCGGTGCGTCGCCGGTTTTGCTTGGTGGCGCTGCCAGTTAGGAGCTCCGTGAGGCAACGCATGTAAGCAAGGCAAATGGGCTGGCCCATTCTGGACCGAGGAATTTTATTTTTTGCTCCATGATTTTTAATATTATTTCCTAAAAAAACCCAGGTTTTTTGCTGAGATAAATGTCTAAATCCTATTAAAAATTCAGTACTTTTTTAAAAACGTTTGGTGTATACTGAAAATATGATCATTGTATATTAAAAAATTACTGTATATTAAAAATGTTCAGTGTGTACTGAAAAAATGCTCAACAAAAATTACAAAATAATTTGTGTATTCAAAAAATGTTCATCATATATTATAATTTTTTAGTGTATATTCAAAAACAATTTAACATATTATTAAACAGTTGTTGTGTATTATGAAATTATTCATCATGTATGATAAAAAGGAAAAAATAAAGAAAAAGAAAAACCCAAAGGGAAATTAAAAAAAGAAAGAAAAAAGGCATGAAAGAACTGGAAATAAAAACAAAACAAAAAATAGAAATGACAGAAGGGAAAAACCTGTAGTGAAGGAACGACAGAGCGCGACAAAATGGACGTGCCCTCCTTGCCTGCTTGTGAGCGGTGCCTCCTCTATTTGCCGCTCGCGGACGACACATGGGATCCGTCTCACACGGCAACTGCGTGACTTCCCTGACGGCTAAGGGCATCTACAATGGGGGCGCTTACGTAGGCGCTAGGGATTAAAATCTCAGCTATTTTTACGGCACCGACCAAATTCCTGGGTGCCCGATGCCACACCTGGTGCTGGACGCTTAGGCGATTTGTGTGATGGAATAAGCGCTTGGTTGGGCACTTACGCATTGCAAGCTAGCCTCCTGTATAGGCGCTTAGTTAGGTGGCAGTAGTTAAGCGCCCAGTTAAGAGTCTTGGCATTGGACATGCCCTAAGGCCTATTAGGAGATGGGGGTTGAGTGTTAACCACATGTAACTTGAGCTCGCTGGCCGGTCTAGTTCCAAAACTCAAGTGCTAACGTATTGCATGCACCAATGAGTGCATGAGGTGGGTTACAGCCTGTTTGGTTGCCTGCACTACCCTCATCTAGGCCCGACGGATGGAAATTTTCCTGTTTGGTTGTCTGTTTTCGTAGTTTTACCCGCATCGCACAAACTTTAAAACACCTCACAGCCAAGCCCATGATTCGGCAGTTCCTCCCATCCAGACTCGCACGTGCATAGGAGTGGAACACGGTGCCGAGTTCGTGCGTGTTTGCAAAAAGTGGTGAGAGGAATTGGGTCACCTCCGGCCGAATCAGATACCCTATTTAGCCCCCGTCGGCTTACCGCTAATTTCCACACCACCATTTCACCCTTTCGCGCTTTCCATCCAGAGCAAGTTCATCAACGACTAGCAGGTAAGCGGCACATCTTCTCTGGTCGATAGTAGATGACGACTGTGCTTCGAAAGCCTCCTCTTCTCCGACGAGTTCTGCATCAACTCCCTACTCTCCGATGGCTCTAAGTTCTATCAGCCCCCCTCTCTACTCATTGTAGCTTACGTCTATGAGCATGTACTGGGGATAGATCTATGAGCAGTGGTAGTATTGCAGAGTGCCGGTCTGTGACCACGTCTTCTAGTGGTAGATAGCAGTGATGGATTGCTAGAACGGTAATCGGATTTCATGATGTTCATTTTTATTGTCTTGACATGTGCAATTTTATTATAGGTACTTTGGCATTTTTACTAATTACACCATGGCATTTTTATTAACTAGACCATGGTGATTTCAATTTTGTGTGTGGCATGGCATTTATATTCTTTAGAGCATGTCAATTTTATTAATTAGACTATGGTAATTTTTTTGAGCTACGATGGAAATTTTAGTAATTAGATCGTGAAGTTTTTATAAGTAGACCATGGCATACTTAATTTAGGTAGCATGTCATTTTTATTTCTTTAGAGCATAGCATTTTCAGTAAACTGGCCATGGCATTTTTATTAAGTAGAACATGGCAGTTTTATTTTATGTAGCATGACATTTTTTGTTCTTTAGGGTATGGCCATTTTATTAATTACTAATGCCCAATTTTTCTTTGTCTTATAACTTCTTTTTATTTCTATGATGTATGGTGATTTTAGAATTGTGTTAGTTTACCATTTTTTGGTACTGTCACATGGCATTTTTGTATTGGTCCATGGCAAAAATAAAGAACAAATATCCATGGCAAATGTTCCATATGGTTCATGGCAACTTTTAAAGATTTTTTGTGTTTGTACACATGGCAATATTTCCGAAAATAGTTTCACATGACAAATTGTAAATACTTATCCCTATGGATATTTTTTGGAATGTTTTGAAAGTGTCCCATGGCAAATTGTAGATTTTTTTTTCCAAACATGATGATTACAAAATTCATCCTTCTGATAAGTAAAACTTTTTCCAACAAGTTACCATGTGATCATTTATGAAATTTTCCAACAATTTCCTTTGTGATGGCATTTTCTATTATGTATTTGTTATATTTACATCCATGCAACCACATGTTGGTTCGCCTGCTTTTCATCATGGAGGGGGAGAGGGTCGCTAGGAGGGTTTCTCTCAACCAACGATTTAGTTCGCTCGATTGCTCCTCCTGATGCGAACATACCGTTCGCCACAACACCTCCCCTGTCATCCGTCAGCCATATAGAATTTCTGTTGCCATTATATTGCAGGGGATTCAGTCAAAGTACTACCCAAGTGATAGCCATTATATTGTACGCTCCATTTCTAAATGGGTTAATTATCCTTTTGCCCTTAGTGGTGTCCATCTGCTCAGTTTTGCCATCAGATGCAAATTGTGCTCAGTTTTGCCCCTATTCCATGCGCACCGACTTGTTCTGTGAACTTTGGCGTCTCCGTCAGGTCAACGTTCTGACTCGGCCCTTACAGGTGGGACCAGGCGGCAGAGGCGGCCAATTTTATTCAGACCGTTGCACGCGTGGCTTGCAGGACCCAGCAGAGAGCCGTTGAGCATAGAGCCATTGCGGGTGTGTGCTATATTAGCGGGCGACAGCGGCGGTGAGCACGGCGACAGAGAGCACGACGCTGACCACGGCGAGAGAGTGAGAGCACAACGGCGGTGGGAAGCTAGTTGTGGAGGGCACGGCGGTGGGAAGCTAGCTGTGGAGGGCGCGGTGGCGTTGAGACCCCGTTCGACTCCGAGCTCCATGTCTTCCGCAAGCTCCCGCGCCACCTCACGGATGCAGAGCCGGGTGCGCGTGGAGATGCCTGTCTTCGTCTGTCCGCGGTGCCGGGCGAGCGTTGATCGGAGGGTTTCTCACACACCGAGGAACCACAATCGTCCGTTCTACGTGTGCAGCGAGAATGGGGTAAGAATCGGGGCAATTGCACCATTTTCGTGGTCGGGATCTTTGAGAAATCGGTTGATCTGTTCCGTGTTCATGCAGGTGGCATGCTTCTTTCTTTGGGTCGATGCTCTGGCCAAGACTCCGATAAATGAACTGCAAGAAGAGCATGACGAATGGTTGCGCATGCTGCCCCAAACCGCAGTGGCCGCAGCACAAGCTCCGGAAGAAGAGATGGAGGGCGAAGCACGCACTGACAGAGAGCTAGCTGTTGATCTTAGGATGTTGAAGAAGAAGGTTAGGAAGCTTGAAGATCAAGCACTACCAATATCCATTTGCAAATACTTTTGGGCATTTGTAGGTATGGTAATCGCACTGGTTGTAATGTTGAAAATGTATGGAAAGGCATGAATTATGGAGGAATTTGTAATCTTGAAATTGTATGAGAAATTCACCTAGTTTAAATGTTGGTCAAAGTTGTTTAAATGTTGAAAAAAAGAGAAGAATTGACCATGTTGAAAAAAGGATAAAAAATGAGGAATTCAGAAACTTTTGATCAATGAAATGCAGCTAATGAATTATTCCAGAGCCAAACAATTAAGGTTAGAAATTATTTGGAGCTGTTAAATATTTAATAGCAATTTAAGTAATCCAATTCAAATACACCGTCATTTAAATCAAAGACCAAAGGGTTCCAAAATGTCATGGAAAATGTGCCTCAGCTCTGGTAGATGTTTACACCTAGTGCCAAAATAAATGAACATTTTTTAAGGGCATTACATTTAGTAGAAACTAATTTTTCTAAAAAAAATGAAGGGTGGAAAATGCACAAAAATTGGTGCGGCTAGGGACTCGAACCCAAGACCGCGTGGTTAGTGGTGTTTAGGGCTGCGCTGGTAACCGCTAGGACAGATGGCAAGAGTTTGACATGGGTAGGGAAGCAATGTATACATAGTGAGACTGTGAAATTTGTCAAAAAAAATGAAGGATGGAAAATGCACAAAAAATTGGTGCGGCTGGGGACTCGAACCCAAGACCGTGTGGGTTAGTGGTGTTTAGGGCTGCGTTGGTAACCGCTAGGACAGATGGCAAGAGTTTGACATGGGTACGGAAGGAATGTATACATAGTGAGACTGTGAAATTTGTCAAAAAAAAGGTGAGACCGTGAATGTTTGCACACGCGTGAGAGTGGTTTTCCTTTGTTTTGCACTGAAATTTTGGAGGGTTGGAAGGTTGAAAACGTATGTTTGCACTGCCACGTGGTTTTGGTTAGAGTGGCACTTGGTTTAGTGTTAGAGTCTCACTTGGTTTAGGATTTAAACGGAATAAATTTGCATGTTAGTTCATGACTTATTTTTTTTTGAATAAAACGGAGGGCTTCTCACCCCCTCTTTTGAATGACAACCACAAGTTCTCGAGCTTCATGACTTGGTTTAGGGAAGAAATTATATGCTTGGGCACGGACATGTTTTAACACACATAATAAACCCTAATAAATAACTTAGATAAGATGCAACAAGTACCATTACAATAATAAATTCACGGACAGTTCACGGACACATGACGAAACATGACACGACACGACACGACATAAAAAAGCAACAAATAAAAAACGAAATAACCTTCATCTTGATCTCGTCCTTCCACTTTGGCCGCACGCGCCCCTTCAACACCGTCTTCATCTTCACGCCTCCTGCTCGTCGTCGTAGGGAAGGGAGTGCATCCCGGCTGGAGTGGGAAAGATGTTCTCATAGTTGGTGTAGATGTTGTAGACGGTGAAGAAGATGGCCTCGCAGCCGCACCAAAAGACTTGGCCGAGGAGCTCGCGCGCGTAAAACGGGTTGGTGAAGGTGATTGTGAGCAGTAGGAGGATGCCGCCGCGGTCACGAACCTCGTTGACGATGAACATCCTCGGCGAGCCCCGTGGGAGGTGGGCATAGCCGGCTCTGAGGAAGGCGCGGGTGAGTTCGACGGAACCCCTCCACCTTGAAAAAGCCCACACGCGGAGCTCCCTCTCCACGAGCACGCCCAGTGGGTAGCGCCGCTCCGGCACGACAGGCGGACGGCTGAAGGTCGGCCCATTGAACTGCATGGTCTCGCTTGGGGAGGGCTCGGTCGATTGGGTGTCTCACTTGAGAATGGATCGGATCTGGCTTATGGGTGGGAGAGGAAGATAGGCACCCCATTTATAGGCCTGTGGGTGGGAGAGGAAGAGAGAAAGGGTGAGAATGGTGCATGTGTGAATCCGAACGCGTGTGTGTATCCGTTACGCTTTGCACTCTTAAATTTTTGCACAAAAACGATGCATGCATGGGGCGCGTGCGTGCATTTGAATCACTACATGGCTCTTTGACCGGACAGTGCATCTGACTCGTTGAACCACCTAGCTGGCCTCGCTAGCCTAGCGTGCCTAGCACGCCTCGCTCACCTCGCTCGCATGCATGCACGTCGCAGCCTCCCTCGCTCGCATCCTATGCACGTCGCCGCCTCCCATGCATGCATGCAAGGCCTAGAAAGGCTGAGACGGGCTATTTACTACGGTCTCAGCGGTTTCAGGCCCAGACAACGAGACGGCCCAACAGTCCATCCAGCGCGCCCGATATTTGTTTAAAAAAACGAATCTCCCAGCCAATCAGATTGCATCTCGCGGATCGCCCCCTCCTCCCCACAGATTCCTTCTAGAAGGGTGAGATCGACGGCCCTTGTTCAGCGCTAGGGTTAGATGAACGGTCCTGGTTCAGCGCTAGGGTTAGCGGGGTTTGGGAGGGGTTTGGAGCAGTCAAAGCTATGTTTGACCAGATTTCACATGAGCATAATAAATTAAATAAAAATCAAAAAAATAAAAAACCTGCGCACATAGTCTTCTTATGTCATATACTAACGATTTAAGTTGATAAACAAGGTTTACATACATTTAAACGATAAGTTCATGTGTATTATATGATATCTCGAGTATCTCAAACTCTTTTGTATGAAGTGAGGAGAAGTGTTTTGGGAAAATAAACATGAAAATTTCAAAAAACTCACCACATATTCATTTTAGAGTGACTAAGAAGGATCCAGGCTTAGTTTTTCATTTTGATGTTTTACACTTATTTAAATCTTGGTCAAAGTTAAGTTTGACCAGAATTCAAATGAGCAAAACAAATTAAAAAAAACAAAAAATGGAAAAACCAGCGCACATAGTCCGTATATATAGAATATATGTTTAGGAAAGTTATTTGGCTGATTTAGAGAAGGTCGAAAAAAACCTTGCTTAGAGATGAGGCCGTTTACCCTACCTTTGGACCCTCATTTTAGCACATTTTTCATGAAAATTTCAAAAACCTCACCACAGCTTCATTTTGGATTGACTAAGAAGGATCCA
>NC_041391.1:200505179-200515016 GCF_002162155.2 Triticum dicoccoides | reverse complement strand
AACAAATTAAAAAAATCAAAAAATGGAAAAACCAGCGCACATAGTCCGTATATATAGAATATATAGAATATATGTTTAGGAAAGTTATTTGGCTGATTTAGAGAAGGTCGAAAAAAACCTTGCTTAGAGATGAGACCGTTTATCCTACCTTTGGACCCTCATTTTAGCACATTTTTCATGAAAATTTCAAAAACCTCACCACAGCTTCATTTTGGATTGACTAAGAAGGATCCAGGCTTAGTTTTTCATTTTGATGTTTTACACTTATTTAAATCTTGGTCAAAGTTAAGTTTGACCAAAATTCAAATGAGCAAAACAAAATTCAAAAAAATCAAAAAAAGGAAAAACCATGTGCTCATTCAAACATCATCCAACAGATTTAAACATCATGTCAAACATAGTTCTAACATCATCCAACAGAAATACAACATTATTCGTAATGTTTCATAATTATTCACATATAGCGTTCGGGCTTCTGTCTGTTCCTTGAGCTTCTTGCCATCACTTTGCTCCTCGTGCACCTTGTGCTCATTGCTTCTTCTCTTCTCCTCTTGGTTGTCGATATCTTGTGCGTCTTCTTCAAACCTATCATAGAGCTATGCAAAACATAAAGGGTAATGGGATCATGTCAAGTGACCCATAAACGTACAGTAGTATTTGACCCTTGCAAAATTTACATACCTAGCAGAACTCACAACAACAGAAGGTTGGTCACCATTTAGAGCCTCACTTGGATCATCATGATCATCATTTGGAGCCTCACTTGGATCACCAAGATCATCATTTGGAGCCTCACTTGGATCACCATGATCATCGTTTGGAGCCTCACTTGGATCACCAAGATCATCATTTGGAGCCTCACTTGGATCACCATGATCATCATTTGGAGCCTCACTTGGATCACCATGATCACTATTTGGAGACTCACTTGGATCACCATGATCACTATTTGGAGCCTCACTTGGATCATCGTCAAAGTCATGCGGCTATTAACCATCATCATTTCGAACCTCGTCAAAATCCTCATCTGATGCAACCGGCTGTTGTCCATCATTTTCATTGAAGCCTTCATCGAAACTCTCTCCGAACGCTGGATCTACTGTGTTATCACAATACTTACCGAAATGACCAGACCCACCATATCTTGTGCACTTACGCTTCCTCGCTCCAAGTCCAGCTCCTTCGCTGCGAGGTCTGATTCGACTCTTCCTTGGTCTACCTGCTGCTCTCTTCAGAACTGGAGCGCAAAGTTTGAATCCAGGGTCCACCATGTCCCATTGTTGTTTTCCCTCCATAGCAGGCAAGGCATAAGCATATGTGGCTTTGAACCTTGCAACAGAGTAGTAATCATGCACATACTGTTGAATGTTCCCTGCTGGATCAGGGAGAGAAGTGATGAAAACCAAGGCATGAATGCATGGCAACCCAGTTATCTGCCATTGCCTACAACTGCAAGTTCTAGCTTCTAAATCCACTGGATATCTCCATTTCCTCTTCTCTTTATCCAAATATGATATCTCTGCTGTGGTACACAAGCAAAGAGTCATGTTCATTTCCAAGCCTGTTGTTTTCTGCTTCAGTTCATTCATCACGGCAGGGATGATAATGTGGCCCATGAATTTTGCCTCGGCTATTCCTGCAC
Organism: Triticum dicoccoides; assembly: GCF_002162155.2. NCBI lineage: Eukaryota > Viridiplantae > Streptophyta > Magnoliopsida > Poales > Poaceae > Triticum > Triticum dicoccoides. The sequence continues at coordinate 200,513,374 of NC_041391.1, read as the reverse complement.
GATAATGAAATTTCTGCATGTATTCTATCCTTATCCTGTCCAGCAAATCCACCACATAATGACCCTTTAGTTTCCGGATCGTTGAGTTGAAAGACTCTGCTAGATTATTGTGCACATAGTCAACTTTGCTCAGTTCACTGAATTGGCTTCTGGCTCATAACTTGGAGTGGTGTGTTTCCAAGTATTCTTTCACTTTAGGATTCATGTATAACTGCCTCAAGTGGTAGTTGTGCTTCTTCACACTGCAAGTCAAAGATGCTGGCCATAAATTGTCGGTATACACCTTTCCTTTGAATTTCTTCATGAAATTTGCAGCAAGGTGACGCATGCATTCCCTATGCTCTACTCCAGGGAACACATTGTCCACGACCACTTCTAAACCTTTGCAGGCATCTGTATGAATGACCAACCCATTGGGATATGCAATAGCCCGGCGCAGATTATGCAAAAACCAAGTCCAGCTCTCCTCAGACTCTGTCTCCAGCACATCGTAGGCAACTGGAAATACAAAACTATGTGCATCAACTACACAAGCAGCTACTAACTGTCATTTAAACCTCCCTGTGAGAAAAGTGGCATCAATAGCCAAATAAGGCCTGTAACCTGCCAAAAAAACCCGGCGACAAGCCTCAAAGCAGACAAAAACCCTCCTAAAGCATTCCTTGGTCTTTGTCACTCCCCTGAATGTGTACTCCACGGTGTGGTGATCAATATCTACAATACTACCTGGGCTTGTCCTCTCCACTTCACCTTTGAATGAATACAACAATTGAAAACTTTCCTGCCAGTTACCATAAATAGAATCCATAGCATGTTGTTTACCATTGAACAACCTCATGTATGGTAAATCTATCTTGAATTTATCTTTGATGTTCTTCTGCAATTTCTTTGGACCCACTTGCTGGTTTTCTTTCACCCACTTCTTTACTTCTTCTGCCACCCATCTTGACTTGGCTCTACTGATTGTATCCTTCCTAAGGGTTGATTCCTGGCATGTGTGATTAAAAGGGTTCACTTTGACCTGAACATTAGTGCTATTACGCATTTTAGATGCGAGCAGCCTCCATGGACAACCCTCAGTCGGACAGTGCACTCTGTAACGTACTTGATCACTCTTGTCAACTTTGAAAGTACGTTCTACCTTGATGCAGTGTGTCACAACTGCATTTCTATACTCATTCATGGATGCAAAAACTGTACCTTCTTCCAATTTAGGGTTCAAAGGGTCCCGTTCAACAGCTGCAAGGTCTTCGTTCTCACCCACCGCGTCATCATCCACACGGACTGCATTGTGAGCCTCATCTTGGTTATCAGCCCGAGGTGCCTGTCGTAAATTCCGAATAACATCATAATATAGCTTCTCTTCATCAACCCCAGAATTGTAGTCATCATGCTCCACCTCAAGGGGGACCCTACTGCTGTTGCCCACACTTGTCGAGCCACCACGTCGTCGTGCACCAACTGAACTGTTCTGGCTAGAGATGCCATTACGATGACTTGGTTCTCCCCGAGATGTTGCACCCGTCATCCTAGGTCCAAATGCCTGCTCAAGCACATCAACTTGCAGCCTCACATGCAAATTATCTTTCTCTTTATGCCTAACAAACATGGTAGCTAGCTCTTCATCATTACTAACTGTCACCCATTTCTTTTCCCCATCATAGTATTTGTATACCACTTCATCAAGCAAACCCCAAGGATATTGGCTACAAATTACCTCCCCAAATTGTCTGAAACTCCAGTTACTAGCCATTGGCAACCGATAATCAAAACCTCCTTGGTATTTCTTCTGATCCTTTGCATCGAACGTGTACCGGTCCCTTCTAATGTGCATCAAGAAAGCAAACCGCAACTCCATCCTAACCGGCGAAAAACAGAGACGCAATCAGCACACTAATTGGGCAAACCTACTCGAATCGAGTGTTCAAATGCACAACTAAGCTCAATCTAAACAGGAGGCGAGACTTACCCCTCGGGAACCCAGTCGTGGACGCGGCGGATCTCCGGCCCGATGCCTGCCTCGCCAAATACTCCGTGGTCGCCGCTGCTCTCCATTTCGCCCTATGGTTCTTCCTCCTAGTTCAGATAGCTCCAGCAACCCCCCACCTTTGAGCGCTCCGGCCGGGCGCACGGAAGGAGGCCGCGCCGCGGGTCGAGCAGGTGGCGGGCGCCCCACCCGTGGCGTCGCAGGAAGGTGGCGGGCGTCGCAGGAAGGTGGCGGGTGTCGCAGGAAGGTGGCGGGCGTCGCAGGAAGGTGGCGGGCGTCGCAGGCAGCCGTGGAGCGTAGGCGCAGAAAGGTAGCGGTGGAGTAGGCGTGCAGCTAGTGGCGGGGCAGGTCCTGGCCGCGGCGCAAGTGCCGGCGGCGGCGCAGGTTAGCCGGACGGCAGGGAAGCAGATGGGCAGAGTGAGCTACGAATGATTTGTGGATTTAGTTGCACGGGCCTACATGTCAACTCCGGACCCACGTCCACGTGGTCCCACGTGTAAGCTCTGGACCCATAACTTAACGCTGGCGGACGGAATGGACTCAAATATGGCCGTTTGGCCTCGTCATAGTAGCTGTGCATGGACTAGGGGCAAAACTGAGCACAATTTGCATCTGAAGGCAAAACTGAGCACAGAGACACCACTAAGGGCAAAAGGATAATTAACCCTTTCTAAATATAAGTCTTTTCAGAGATTTTTAATGTGGACGTATTTTAGAGTGTAGATTCACTTATTTTGCTTCATATGTAGTCCATTTTGAAATCTCTAAAAGGACTTATATTTATACCTAGGGACGGAGCGAGTACATAATATCTGACTACATTGCCGGAATCAAAGATTGTTGCAATGAATTTGGTTTTGGAGCAAAGTACCGATGTAGACAAATGAGGATTCAGGAAACTAAAAAAAAGCACTCAGGAAACGGTAGCCTCAGGACGGATCAAACCGAGTCGATCGAGCACCAAAAGATTCACACGATCCCATCGTAACGTTGTTGTGCAGTGCTAAGCCGCTAGCTAGATCCATCCATCGATGAGTGTGGCTGTACAGATTAGAGAACTCACCAGTCGCTGGTGCCCGACCGAGTCGCTGCTACCTACACTTGTCCTTTTCTTTTCTTTGGGCATCGATCACTACGTAGTTGTCAAGCTCGATCGGGAGTTTTGGCTAGCTAGAGGATCGGGTCTCCGCGCCGGCCGGCCGGCCTTCCGAAAGCGGCTGGCCTGGCCGGCACTGGTCGACGTCGCGCGATCCATTCGGTTGGCATCCGGCCAATGAGCTTCCCGTGCAAATTACATGTGTATGGATGAAAGGGACCGAGGCGAAAAAACCGGACCACCCTTCCCTTGCATGGAAAGGCAGCCTCCGGTTGTGAACCCAGCAGGAGAGCCCGACCCCCGGTTGTGCACTCGGTGCGTCGTCTGATCTGGAGTCGGGACGCGAAGGAAGACGGACGAGCGCCTCAGCATTCCTATCCTATCGCGCCTTCCAGAAAGATTGCGCCCTTCCCCCAAATCCCCTGACCGTTGTTGAGGCGTCAATCGCAAACAGGACTGTCTAGACAAGCTGTGTCACTGCATACAAAATTGGTTACATGCCGGCGCGCGACGCCAAAGAGGCATGTCGTATCGGCCACGCCGATGCCCACCATGTTCACATCGGGAAACGCTTGGATAAGCTGCGTGTGTGACGCACACCGAAAGCTACGCAATTTTTTTTTGTTCACGCGCGTCGCTGCGTGCTGACCGCTCAAGATAGTAACCCGCCTCTGTCAATATAAGACCTGCCTGACGCGCCGTGGTCACACACACTCACACTGCCCACTGCCCGCCATGGAGCAAGCTACTTACTACCTCTGCCTCTTCCTGGCTCTACTCCTCCCGCTCCTGCTCCTCAAGCTGAGCCGGAAGCGTGGCGGCGCCGTGCGTCTGCCGCCCGGCCCGTGGCGGCTGCCGGTCATCGGCAGCCTGCACCACCTCGCGAGCAGCCCGCTCGCGCACCGCGTCATGGCCGACCTCGCGCGCCGGCTGGACGCGCCGCTCATGTACCTCAAGCTCGGCGAGGTCTCCGTCGTCGTGGCCTCGTCCCCGGAGGCCGCGCGCGAGGTCATGAAGACGCACGACGTCGCCCTGGCGAGCCGGCCGTGGAACCCGACCATCAAGATCATGATGTCGGACGGGCAAGGGCTCGTCTTCGGCCGCTACGGCGCCCTCTGGCGGCAGCTCCGGAAGATATGCATCCTGGAGCTGCTCAGCGCGCGCCGCGTGCAGTCGTTCCGCCAGATCCGGGAGGACGAGGTCGGCCGCCTCGTGGCCGCCATCGCGGCGACGCCGCCTGGCCAGCCCGTGAACGTCAGCGAGCGGATCGCCGTGCTCATCACCGACTCGGCTGTGCGCACCATGATCGGGGACAGGTTTGAGAGGAGGGAGGAGTTCCTGCAGGTCCTCGAGGAGGGGGTCAAGCTCGTCACCGGGTCCAGCCTCGGCGACCTGTTCCCGTCGTCGTGGCTTGCCAACTTCATAAGCGGCACGGCGCGGATGGCCGAGGAGGTCCACCGGAAGAGCTTCGAGCTCATGGAGTATGCCATCAAGCAACACGAGGAAAAGAGGGCCGTGGGGGATGGAGAGGACCTGGTGGACGTGCTCTTGAGGATACAGAAGGAAGGTGGCCTCGAGGTGCCTCTCACCATGGGAATCATCAAAGCAAGTATCCTGGTGAGTGCAACAGCTCCCCAGCTACTTTCAGTTCCTACTATAGGTTCAACTTGCCAGAAGCAGCAAGCATGGCATATCTTTTCGTTTCCACTTCCACGTGACTTTGACCTCAAGATTTACCTTCCATGGTTCCTTCGTTGAAAACTTAGGATGGCGACTCGATCTCTTGCTGGCATGTGGTTCTAGTTCTAGGGTCCACGTGTCAATAAGACATCGGGTGAAAATCATCGAGTTTTCAATTGGTAATTTCTATGTTTACCTGTTCTATAAACTGCACGCATTGGTATTATTATTGTAGGACCTCTTTAGTGCCGGGAGTGAGACGTCAGCAACGACACTTCAATGGGCCATGTCGGAGCTCATGAGGTACCCAAACGTGATGCAGAAAGCGCAAGCCGAAGTACGTGGTTACCTTGGAGAAAAGCCCACGGTGACCGAGGATGACTTGGCCGACCTAAAATACCTCAGACTCGTTATCAAGGAGACCTTGAGGCTGCATCCACCGGCCCCGTTGCTTATTCCACGGGAGGCCATGGAGTCCTGCAAAATCCTTGGGTATGACGTGCAAAAGGGCACAACCGTGCTTGTGAATGCGTGGGCGATTGGTAGGGACCCTAAGCACTGGGACAACCCCGAGGAATTTAAGCCAGAGAGGTTCGAGTCTGGCATCGTCGACTTCAAAGGCACGGACTTCGAGTACATACCGTTTGGGGCAGGGAGAAGGATGTGTCCTGGTATGACATTTGCACAGGCCAGCATGGAGATTGTTCTCGCTGCACTTCTCTACCACTTTGACTGGGAGCTCCCGGCGGGGCTGAAGTCAAGTGAGGTCGACATGGTGGAGGACATGGGCATCACCGTCCGGAGGAAGAACGACTTGTACCTACACTCCGTCGTCCATGTATCGCCAGTTTGATTTATACTTCAATAGTAGGTCACAAATTCTCATATACCAGTCCTTTGTCTCTGACGCTGTCAAATGTCGAGACTTATGGTGTAATGTTAATTGCATCATCAGAAATACCATTGCAAGTTTACTATCAATATATACATAAATCCCAACACCATGACGCCAAACAAAGTGTTAATTTTGTCGAATCACTCTTTATTTGCAAAGAAACTTTTATCTATATTGCAGCCACCTTGAAAGCCTTCATTTGATCCATTGTATTTCAATTGGCATAAATGTCACGCACGCACGCACATGGTTATAAATTATGCAACCGCTAATCCATATTAAATGTGACACAAATGACCAAGCCGACATGTCCACGGCCGCCGTCGATAGCGATGAATAGTAGAACATGGGAGGCCGCCGCCGATAGCGAGGAAGAGTAGAACATGGGAGGCCGCCGCCGCTTGGGTCTTACCAGGCCTCATAGCTGGTGAGCTTGCCCGCTTCGCCGAAGCGGAGGCTATTATTCCCTCCCTCCCAAAGTTTCACATCCTAGGGCTCGTGAGCTTCCTCCTGACCATGTCGTGGGAAACGGTTGTCGCCGCGGCCGGTGATCATTTATACTAGGTTAGAATAACCTAGACCATCTTTATGGAAATATGTCAAAATGCAATGAATTTGCTTCGGTTTAGATGAATAATTTTAAGTTTGAATGGAAGCCATCCAATTTGTTTAAACTTGCATCAAATTTCTTTGTTTTGGTTGAATTCCATTTGAGATGTGACCTGGCGTTTGTGGCTAGCTTTGGATGACCGACTCTCATATCATCGGTGTCCAGACACCTTCCCAGACCGGTCCGCGGAGAGATATGGTGTCCGTATGAAGGGTCTACGTTGGACAGATGCAGTTGTATACTCCCTCGTTCACAAATATAGGATGTTTTTGGATATTTTAATATAGACTTCATAGGAAATTGAAATGAAAGAATTAACACTCTAAGCGTGCCAATATACATCTGACAAAAATGTTAGAACCTTTTACATTTGTGAATGGGGGAGTATTTAATTATATTATTTTAAAAATATCACAATCAATTTATACATCCCATCATACTAGAGCGACTAAAGATTTAAACGATAGAGAAAAGACAGACAACACAAAGCCCAACCCTATTGGGCTTGCTCACACAAAAACGAAGGACAAAAGGTCGAGACAAACTTGAAGGAAAGATCCCCCTTTTCATTGGTTTTCTGGGTTTTTGTGTTTTTGTTTTTTTGTTGTTTTTCACTAGATTTTCTTCGTTTCTTTCTCTGTTTTTACAAAAAAAAAATCATTTTTTCTTTGGTTTTCTTTGTTTGTTTCTCGGTTTTCATTGGCTTTTCCTTTTCTTTATTTTTCTTTTCTTTTCATTGTTTTTTCATCAATTTTCTTTTATTTCGCTTAGGGTTTCAATGTTTTTCTAACAGACTTTGATAAAATATATTATATAATTTGTAATAAATGTTTAACATTTTTCAAATACAAGTTCAATATTTATTAAATACACGGCCGATAATTTTCTATAAATATTTAACATTTTTCCAATAGAAAATTAACATTTTTAGTACACAGTCAACCTATTTTTCTATACACATTTAACTTTTATTTTTAAAAGATTAATTAAATCATTCCAAATAGAAGTTTAACATTTTTTCATACATGATCAACATTTTTTCTATAAAATTTAACATTTTCCAAATGCTTGATTAAGATTTTTCAAATATCATATTAACATTTTTTAATACATGGTCAACTTTATTTCTATACACATTTAACAAAATATTTCAAATGCTTGATTAACATTGTTAAAAATATATTTCAACATTTTTAAATACATGGTCAACAATTTTCAAATGCTTAATTAACACTTTTCAAATAGCTATTTAACATTTTTCTAAATGCTTGGATTAACATTTTATTATATGCCTGATTAACATTTTTTAAGAAACATGATCAACCATTTTCATACGCATTGTATATTTTTTGTATACATGAGAAACATTTTCTCCATACACAATTTGAAAATTTTCAAATGCTTAGTTGATATATTTCTTTGAAGTTGTTTTATGTAATTTTTTGTAATATATTTATTTATAATATTTGAAAATATAAACCAGAGTTAAAGAAGAAGAAAAAACACAAAAAACATGAAAAAAATGAGGCCGTGGTCTCCTGCGCCTAGGCCGACCTATCTCGTGCACTGTTTGATGCAATGGTTCCCTAGGTCTCGCTATAAACAAGACATAGGGGCGCCCGCATCCTCCAATGCCACGTCTACTGATTTCTTTGCACTGCCAGTGTGTGTACGGTCGAAAGAGAGAGAGAATATAATGAATCTTGCCGCCTATTTTAGGAACTATACTGACCAAATAAAAGTGATGAATTAGCTACACTTTTACAAGCTCCGTGGCAGGATAATACACAACAATTTAGAAAACCACGAAAAGAAAAGGCATCATAAAGATGATGTTGCATCTACCTGCGATCTGCATTAAGGCCTAGCACAGAATCTCGCCAAATCCTATTTGGCGCATATTGCGCCCGATACAGCTGTTTCCACA
>NC_041391.1:200502358-200504890 GCF_002162155.2 Triticum dicoccoides | reverse complement strand
TGTATGTTTGTATAACGCAAAACAGGGCGCCCGAGATAGAATCGAACCCGCGGCCTCCCGCTTCGTGAGAAGTTGCAACAATCGCTGCGCCACCTAGCCTGCCATGGTAATTTACATCTATTTGTATCCTTTCTTCATTTATCTTTCCTTTTTTCCTTTTTCCAAATTTTCTTTTTTCAAATTCAAGAAATTTTATTTTTCATGTTTTTTCACTGAAAAATGGATGAACTTTTTGTTTACAAATTCAATGAACTTTTCTATAATCGATGAGCTTTCTTCAAATTCTGCAAACTTTTTTCAAATTCAATGAACTTTTTTCGAATTCGGTGAACTTTTTTCCAATTTCGATGAACTTTTTTCCAATCCGATGAACTTTTTTTAAATTTGGCAAACTTTTTTTCAAAGTCGGTGAACTTTCTTCAAATCCGATGAACTTTTTTTCAAATCCAATAAACTTTTTTCAATTGTGTGCTCAAATTTGATTAACTTTTCTTAGAATTGATGAACTTTTTCAAATTTGTGAACTATTTTTAAATCTGACGAACTTTTTTCGAATTCAAAAAACTTTTGTCAAATCCGATGAACTTTTCCAAACTGATGAGCATTTTTTCAAAACCGATGAACTTTTTTAAAAATGGATGATTTTTTTCAAATTCAATGAACTTTTTCAAATTTTATGATTTGTTTTAAAATTTGCGAACTGTTTTGGAAATTCATGTACATTTTTTAATTCATGTTTTTTTTCAAAAAAAATCGAATTTTCTTCTTCTTATTCTCAATTTAACATTTGTGGAGATTTTAGTATCCAATCCATGTTGAAAATTATTTCTTTAATCTTTTTAATAATTCTAAGCTTATTTGTTGATTATTATTCAAACAAAAAAGTAATAATTAATAAGATCAACAAAAAAACTACACACCAAAAAAATCCTCAACCAGCCAAAACCAAACTTTACTGCTATGACTACGAGCGAACGGAAAGAAACAGCGAAAAGAACGAGCGAACAAGCACGAACCAGCTAAATAGCTAGGTAACCAACGAGAGTACACGCACGAGCCAGCAAAATAGCTTTTTTTTAGAATCGGCGAAATAGCTGGAACCAACGAGCGTACACGCACGAGCCAACGAACACAACGAAAGAATCTAGAAAGAACGAGTGGGCTTCGTACAATGCAGCCCTCGAAGGAAGCACGTGGGCGCCCAAACTCCTTACGGGCCGACGAGGAGGTCTCCACGATCTCCGCCTGTGACTGCGAGGTTGATTCCACGATCTCCTGTGTGCGTCGTCGTCTCCTGAATTTTTCTCGATTGTTGCTGCACGGGTTAGGTATCGCACCATCGCCCCCGAAATATGTGGGTACCGGCGTACGCCGACTCCAAAGCACCCTCCGGCGAGCCGGAACAGTACGCCGCGCTGCTTCCTGCAGGTCTACGGCGTCTTCGATCTGCCGACCGATAACCACGGTGAGAAAGATCTCTATCCTGCCGTGATGATAGCTTTAACTTGTGGTCTGTTCCTGTTCCTGACACACTAGATGAAATCGTTGGTCGCCCTTGAGTGTCGCCTTCGATCCTCGGAGCTGGGTATGGGAATGAATACTACATCGATCTGCCACATACAGATACAGGTATACAGATACCATGTAAAATTCTTGATACAAGGCAAGTTTAGTAGAATTTTTCTTTTTCCCTCTGCCTAGCTAACCTTTTGATGGGTTCTTGCAATGTAAAATTACTTTCAATTTTTTGCGAAGTCGTTAACAAAATATGGAACATCCCAATACGCTATATAATTAACTCTCAGGCAAAAATTGGTTGTTAATTTTGTTGGACTAATTAGGACTGTGGTAAAGTAAGAAAAAAGAGGCCAATTCTAATGTTGCAAACGAATGGAGCGTAGTCCCAAACGATTTGTATAGAAAAATGTCAGTGATTCCTACTGTAAATTTATATTTTGTCTGTACTATGTTCTTCAAGCAAAATTTCCAAACTTGCACAAATGTTATGTTGAGAAAAGCTCTACAAAGTTGAAATTGTATCATCACCATGTTTATATTTAGAGGCCCTGGTTTCTAATTTCGCCTCGGGCCACCAAAATGTCAGGACCGGCCCTGTCCTCAACCTCTACCCTGGCATTGGGCTGTGGCCGGCCGCGAACCTTGGCGAGAGCCTAATCATTGGCGTGGTCGACAGCGGCGTTTGGCCCAAGAGCAACAGCTTCCAGGACGATGGGATGCCTTCCGTGCCGTCACGATGGCGCGGGGCGTGCGTGTCGGGCGTCGCGTTCCCCGCCACCACATGCAACCGGAAGCTCATCAAAGCTAGCTACTTCAACTAAGCTACATGGCCATGAACCCAACGACACCATCTCCATGAACTCGATGCGCGACGACGACGGCCACGGCCCGCACACGGCGTCCACCGCCGCGGGAAGCCCTGTGTCGTGCGCGTCCTTCTTCGGGTACAAGTGCGGGACGGCACGTGGAACTGCTCCACGTGCACATGTCGCCGCATACAGGGTCATATGGTTG
>NC_041391.1:200479715-200502134 GCF_002162155.2 Triticum dicoccoides | reverse complement strand
GTTTGTGGGGGGTAATGAGAAAATTTTCTTCTAACTATGTCCCTAGAAAAAGAAGACTTCAGAAATTTATCCTAGGCCGGGGGGCCATAGCCCCCTCGGCAATACACATAGCTCCGCCCCTGGGCGTCGACGTCGTCTCCATCTCCCACCATCTCCCTCGACTTCGACAATGAGCCGCTGTACACGGATCCTATGGTCATTGCCTCCTTTGCTGCCATGGAGCGCGGCATCTTTGTGTCCGCGTCAGCCGGGAACGACGGCGGGTTCGCTACACTACACAACGGCATCTCGTGGGTGCTCACTGTCGCGGCCGGCACCGTGGACCGACGATTGTTCGCCGGCATCGTGAGCTACGGGTGTACAACACATGCCATTAAGGATGGATCTAGGTTCTATGTCCAATCCCAAATCAAGGATTTCCCGCTCTTGATGGGAGTCATAAACTAAAACAAAACTACCTTTTTATCCTTTTTCTCAAGGTTATAGAAAACTTCCTTATATAGTTCTAGCATTTTGAAAAAAAAAACTTTTTTTACACACAGTTCGAATCACTTGTTGACTCATGATTATGCATGTTAAAACTTTCAAATGTCCTCTTTTTGAAACTGAAAGAGAGTCCTATAAAAAGATCTAACTTCCAAATGCCAAGTTATGCTGGCTCGGTACCAGGTGGATGATGTAATTTGACTGGCGCTCAAGGATCATGATGCCACTTGACTTCGGTCACTTCATCGGAAATCCTATTATCTCATTAGCTTATTTCTCAGTCACAGTCCACTGAGGTTTAGCTCAAGAATCATGATGTAACTTGACTAAGGTTACATAATCAGAAACCCTATTATTTTTTAGTAGTACGAGTAGCTTCTTTCTCAGTCACGGTCCACTGAGATTTAGCTTACTTCTCGGTCAATTATCAGTCAACCGATCTCATCCTCGTAGTTGCTCGTGCTTATTAGTTCCTCCGTTACTGTTTTGTAAGGCTGTGGGCAGGGATTAGACTGGAGGACACTGTAGCTTATTCCTTTCCACCCAAAACGCGACACCACCCAAATACATAGCCTGCTTAGGAACACATGAGGGCTCAACTCGAAACAACAGATGCTTTCGCAGCTCTCCGCAGTTTTTGTTGTTAAACGCGATTTATACGTACAACAGTGCGCGGTGGTCACACGCACTCACACTGCCCGTCATGGTGCAAGCTACTTAGAGCAAATTCAACGGGGCGATCCAAACGGACGCACGCTTTGTCTGCTTTTTGTCCGTTTGGGTCGGTCAGGCGGACGTGCGCGTCCGCATTTTAAAATGGGTCGGATTGACCGCCCAACGGGGAGGCCGACCCAAATGTGTCGCCGTGAAAAAAAAACAAGTTGCACGAAATAAACATAAATAAACATAATTAAACATAAAGTGGCCGGTCAAACGCCGGCCAAAGTCCACCTAAACCTAATAAACATTAAATAAAACGTTAAAAAAAGTCTGCGCCCGCCTGCTGCCGCCCGACATGCTGCCCTAGACGTCGTCGGCCTTTCTCTTGCCCTTGCCGGCGTCCGCGCCGTCGTTGGTGAGGTCGATGAAGACCGGAGTAGGGCCAGCCCACCCGAACGCCGCCTGGTACGCTGCCAGGGCAGCCTCCTCCAACGTCTGCTGGGGCGGCGGCATTGCGGCAAGCCGCGCGCGCTCCTCCTCCTCCTCCTCGAGCCGGAGCGCCTCCGAGTCGCGTTGGAGCATGGCCTCGTAGCGCATCTGCTCCTCGCCGTCGGCCTACTCCTGGCGGAGCCAGTGCTCCTTCCATCGCTCGAGGTGGGCCGCCTCCTCCTCCGGCATCGCGGTGAAGTGGACGGGAGGCGCGCTCACCCACTCGCGATACTGACCCGTCCACGAGTAGGCCTCCTCCGGCCAAGTGGGTGGAGGCGGGGAGCGCTTACACGACGGCTCTGGCTTGGGCTGGACGGACGGCGACGGTGGAGGTGGCGGCACGAAGAGCGGGGTGTGGACGGAGTCCCCCGCCACCGACAGGGCAAGGGCTTGCTCCAGCCCATCCCAGTGCGCATCCTCCTCGATGCGGCTAGCCTCCAGCGCATGCTGCAGGGCCTCCTCGAGCGAGGCTTGGTACTCCGCCTCCGCCTCCATGTCCTCCGGCTCTACCTGCGGGGGTGGCGGTGGGAATGGCGGCGGGCCGACGTCGACACCCGAGCGCCGTTGCTCCTCGTGTTCGAGGGCGAACCAAGCCTCCCAGTTGGGAGAGTCGGTGGCGTACTCGGGCAACCGACGCTGCTCTGGCGTGAGCTGCGCGCGGCGCCGGCGCACCTCGTCGTCATGCGCCCGCTGGGTCCGCGGAACCGCCGGCATCGGGATTCACTGGGAATCCAAATACCAATGGTGCGGCAGCGTCACGTCGGGGTAGGGGAGGGGCTGCCTGTACTCCCAGTGCCACCGCGCTTGGTGCACCGGGATGTGCAGGCGCCGGTGTTCAGGGCGGAAACGCGCCGGCGGTGGAGGGGGAGGGGGAGCACAGGATGACGAGGCGCCGGGGGTGCCCTTGACCTTGCCCTTGCCATTGCTGCTGCCGAAGAGGCCCATGGGCGCGCTAGGGTTTGCGGTCGCCGGCGAGGAAGCAAAGGGAGTGATGGGGGGGGGGCAGATGTGGACGGGAGAAGTGGATGAGGCCGACCCCGCTGCACGCGTGGTTAAAAAGGACGTTTCCACTGTCGGTGGTTGTCATAAATAAGACGACCAGTGGTGGTTGGGTGGCCGCCAGGTGGGAACGTGGCAGACGGCAAGGAGAGGCGCGGCGCGTCCGCTTTGCATCCGCGCCGACGCATTCTAGACGCAATTTTGGGCCGGAATGGGTCGACCCGGACGCCAGGCGGACACGATTTGAGTTTGGGTCAGCGTGTTGGGCCGCCACCTTTGTCCGCGTCGACCCAAACGGATGCGGGCGGATGAAATGGGTCGCCCCATTGGAGTTGCTCTTACTACCTCTGCCTCCTCCTGGCTCCACTCCTCCCGCTCCTGCTCCTCAAGCTGAGCAGGAAGCGTGGCGGCGCCGTGTGTCTGCCGCCCGGCCCATGGCGGCTGTCGGTCATCGGCAACCTGCACCACCTCGCGAGCAGCCCGCTCTTGCACCGCGTCATGGCCGACCTCACGCGCCGGCTGGACGCGCCGCTCATGTACCTCAAGCTCCGCGAGGTCTCCATCGTCGTCGCCTCATCCCCGGAGGCCGCGCGTGAGGTCATGAAGACGCACGACGTCGCCCTGGCGAGCCGGCTGAACCCGACCATCAAGATCATGATGTCGGACGGGCAAGGGCTCGTCTTAGACCAATACGGCGCCCTGTGGTGGCAGCTCTGAAAGATATGCATCCTGGAGCTGCTCAGCGCGCGCCGCGTGCAGTCGTCCCGCCAGATCCAGGTGGACGAGGTTGTTGAGGAACGTAGTAATTTCAAAAAAATTCCTACGCACGCGCAAGATCATGGTGATGCATAGCAACGAGAAGGGAGAGTGTTGTCCACGTACCCTCGTAGACCGAAAGCGGAAGCGTTATGACAACGCGGTTGATGTAGTCGTACGTCTTCACGATCCGACCGATCCAAGTACCGAACGTACGGCACCTCTGAGTTCAGCACACGTTCAGCTCGATGACGATCGCTGGACTCCGATCCAGCAGGGTGTCAGGGATGAGTTCCGTCAGCACGACGGCGTGGTGACGATGATGATGTTCTACCGACGCAGGGCTTCACCTAAGCACCGCAACGATATGACCGAGGTGGAATATGGTGGAGGGGGGCACCGCACACGGCTAAGAAACGATCATGAAGATCAACTTGTGTGTCACGGGGTGCCCCCTGCCCACGTATATAAAGGAGCAAGGGGGAGGGGGCGGCCGACCAAGGGAGGGCGCGCCAAGGAGGTGTCCTACTCCCACCGGAAATAGGACTCCCTCCTTTCCTAGTCCAACTAGGAAAGGGGAAGGAAGGGAAAGAGAAGGAGAAGGAAAGAGAGGGAGGAAAAGGAGGAAAGGGGGGCCGGCCCCCTAGTCCAATTCGGTTTGGGCTAGGGGGGCCGCGCGCCATGCCTCCTCTCTTCCACCACTTGGCCCATGAGGCCCATTGCTTCTTCCTCGTATTCCCGTAACTCCCCGGTACCCCCGAAAATACCCGAATCACTCGAAACCTTTCCGAAGTCCGAATTGTTGGAAATATGCCCTAGAGGCAATAATAAAAGTATTATTATTATATTTCCTTGTTCATGATAATTGTCTTTTATTCATGCTATAACTGTATTATCCGGAAATCGTAATACACGTGTGAATACATAGACCACAATATGTCCCTAGTGAGCCTCTAGTTGACTAGCTCGTTGTGATCAACAGATAGTCATGGTTTCCTGGCTATGGAGATTGGATGTCGTTGATAACGGGATCACATCATTAGGAGAATGATGTGATGGACAAGACCCAATCCTAAGACTAGCACAAAAGATCGTGTAGTTCATTTGCTAGAGCTTTGCCAATGTCAAGTATCTCTTCCTTCGACCATGAGAGCGTGTAACTCCTGGATACCGTAGGAGTGCTTTGGGTGTATCAAACGTCACAACGTAACTGGGTGACTATAAAGGTGCACTACAGGTATCTCCGAAAGTATCTATTGTTTTATGCGGATCGAGACTGGGATTTGTCACTCCGTGTAAACGGAGAGGTATCTCTGGGCCCACTCGGTAGGACATCATCATATGCGCAATGTGACCAAGGAGTTGATCACGGGATGATGTGTTACGGAACGAGTAAAGTGACTTGCCGGTAACGAGATTGAACAAGGTATTGGATACCGACGATCGAATCTCGGGCAAGTAACATACCGATAGACAAAGGGAATTGAATACAGGATTGATTAAGTCCTTTGACATCGTGGTTCATCCGATGAGATCATCGTGGAACATGTGGGAGCCATCATGGGTATCCAGATCCCGCTGTTGGTTATTGACCGGAGAACGTCTCGGTCATGTCTACATGTCTCCCGAACCCGTAGGGTCTACACACTTAAGGTTCGATGACGCTAGGGTTATAAAGGAAGTTTGTATGTGGTTACCGAATGTTGTTCGGAGTCCCGGATGAGATCCCGGACGTCACGAGGAGTTCCGGAATGGTCCGGAGGTAAAGATTTATATATGGGAAGTCCTATTTTGGCCACCGGAAAATGTTCGGGATTTTTCGGTATTGTACCGGGAAGGTTCTAGAAGGTTCCAGAGTGGGGCCCACCTGCATGGGGGGACCCACATGAACGTGGGTAGTGGGGGCAAGGCCCCACACCCCTGGTCAAGGCGCAACAAGATCCCCCCCTTAGAAGGAATAAGATCATATCCCGAAGGGATAAGATCAAGATCCCTAAAAAGGGGGGATAACAATCGGTGGGGAAGGAAATGATGGGATTTCTTTCCTCCCACCTTGGCCAACGCCCCAATGGACTTGGAGGGCAAGAAACCAGCCCCTCCACCCCTATATATAGTGGGGAGGCGCATGGGATCTACACACGAAGTTCTGGCGCAGCCCTCCCCCTCTCACAAGTACTCCTCCTCTCCCGCGGTGCTTGGCGAAGCCCTGCGGGATTGCCACGCTCCTCCACCACCACCACGCCGTTGTGCTGCTGCTGGATGGAGTCTTCTTCAACCTCTCCCTCTCTCCTTGCTGGATCAAAGCTTGGGAGACGTCACCGGGCTGTACGTGTGTTGAACGCGGAGGTGCCGTGCGTTCGGCACATGATCATCGGTGATTTGAATCACGACGAGTACGACTCCATCATCCCCGTTCACTTGAACGCTTCCGCTTAGCGATCTACAAGGGTATGTAGATGCACTCTCCTTCCCCTCGTTGCTGGTTTCTCCATAGATAGATCTTGGTGACACGTAGGAAAATTTTGAATTTCTGCTACGTTCCACAACAGTGGCATCATGAGCTAGGTCTATTGCGTAGATTCTTTGCACGAGTAGAACACAAAGTAGTTGTGGGCGTTGATGTTGTACAATATGCTTACCGTTACTAGTCCAATCTTGTTTCGACGGTATTGTGGGATGAGGCGGCCCGGACCGACCTTACACGTACTCTTACGTGAGACAGGTTCCACCGATTGACATGCACTTGGTGCATAAGGTGGCTAGCGGGTGCCAGTCTCTCCCACTTTAGTCGGAACGGATTCGATGAAAAGGGTCCTTATGAAGGGTAAATAGCAATTGGCATATCACGTTGTGGTTTTGCGTAGGTAAGAAACGTTCTTGCTAGAAACCCATAGCAGCCACGTAAAACATGCAAACAACAATTAGAGGGCGTCTAACTTGTTTTTGCAGGGTATGCTTTGTGATGTGATATGGCCAAGAAGAATGTGATGAATGATATGTGATGTATGAGATTGATCATGTTCTTGTAATAGGATTCACGACTTGCATGTCGATGAGTATGACAACCGGCAGGAGCCATAGGAGTTGTCTTTATTTATTGTATGACCTGCGTGTTATTTAACAACGCCATGTAAATTACTTTACTTTATTGCTAAACGCGTTAGCCATAGAAGTAGAAGTAGTCGTTGGCGTGACAACTTCATGAAGACACGATGATGGAGATCATGATGATGGATATCATGGTGTCATGCCGGTGACGATGATGATCATGGAGCCCCGAAGATGAAGATCAAAAGGAGCAAAAATGATATTGGCCATATCATGTCACTATTTGATTGCATGTGATGTTTATCATGTTTATGCATCTTGTTTACTTAGTACGACGGTAGTAAATAAGATGATTCCTTACAAAATTTCAAGAAGTGTTCTCCCCTAACTGTGCACCGTTGCTACAGTTCGTCGCTTCTAAGCACCACGTGATGATTGGGTGTGATGGATTCTTACATTCACATACAACGGGTGTAAGACAGTTTTACACAGCGAAAACACTTAGGGTTAACTTGACGAGCCTAGCATGTGCAGACATGGCCTCGGAACACGGAGACCGAAAGGTCGAGCATGAGTCGTATAGTAGATACGATCAACATGAAGATGTTCACCGATGATGACTAGTCCGTCTCACGTGATGATCGGACACGGCCTAGTTGACTCGGATCATGTAATCACTTAGATGACTAGAGGGATGTCTATCTGAGTGGGAGTTCATAAGATGAACTTAATTATCTTGAACATAGTCAAAAGACCTTTTTGCAAATTATGTCGTAAGCTCGCGCTTTAGTTCCACTGTTTAGATATGTTCCTAGAGAAAATATAGTTGAAAGTTGACAGTAGCGATTATGCGGACAGTAGAACGCTTATGTCCTTAATGCACTGCTCAGTGTGCTGAACCCCAAACGTCGTTTGTGGATGTTTCGAACATCGAACATACATGTTTTGATAACTACGTGATAGTTCAGTTAAATGGTTTAAGTAGAGGCACCAAAGACATTTTCGAAACGTCGCGGAACATATGAGATGTTTCGAGGGCTGAAATTGGGATTTCAGGCTCGTGCCCATGTCAAGAGGTATGAGACCTCAGGCGATTTTCTTAGCCTGCAAACTAAGGGAGAAAAGCTCAATCGTTGAGCTTGTGCTCAGATTGTCTGAGTGCAACAATCACTTGAATCAAGTGGGAGTTAATCTTCCAGATGAGATAGTGATGTTTCCCCAAAGTCATTGCCACCAAGCTGCTAGAGCTTCGTGATGAACTATAACATATCAGGGATAGATATGATGATCCTTGAGGTATTCACGATGTTTGACACCGCGAAAGTAGAAATCAAAAAGGAGCATCAATTGTTGATGGAACCACCAGTTTCAAGAAGGGCAAGGGCAGGAAGGGATACTTCATGAAACGGCAAATCAGCTGTTGCTCCAGTGAAGAAACCCAAGGCTGAACCCAAACCCGAGACTAAGTGCTTCTGTAATAAGGGGAACAACCACTGGAGCAGGATTACCCTAGATACTTGGTAGATGAGAAGGCTGGCAAGGTCGATAGAAGTATATAGGATATACATTATGTTAATGTGTACTTTACTAGTACTCCTAGTAGCACCAGGGTATTAAGATACCGGTTCGGTTGCTAAGTATTAGTAACTCGAAATAAAAGGCTACGGAATAAACGGAGACTAGCTAAAGGTGAGCTGACGATATGTGTTGGAAGTGTTTCCAAGTTTGATGTGATCAAACATCGCACGCTCCCTCTACCATCAAGATTAGTGTTAAACCTGAATAATTGTCATTTGGTGTTTGCGTTGAACATAGACATAATTGGATTATGTCTATCGCAATACGGTTATTCATTTAAAGAGAATAAAGGTTACTCTATTTATTTGAATAATACCTTCAATGGTCTTGCACCTAAAGGAATGGTTTATTGAATCTCGATCGTAGCGATACACATTTTCATGCCAAAAGATATAAGATAGTAATGATAGTACCACTTACTTGTGGCACTGCCACGTAAGTCATATCGGTATAAAACGCATGAAGAAGCTCCATGTTGATGGATCTTTGGACTCACTCATTTTTGAAAAGTTTGAGACATGCGAACCATGTCTATTGGTATATATGCATGAAGAAACTCCATGCAAATGGACCGTTTGAACTCACTTGATTTTGAATCACTTGAGATATGCAAATCATACCACATGGGCAAGATGACTGAAAAGCCTCGGTTTCAGTAAGATGGAACAAGATAGCAACTTGTTGGAAGTAACACATTTTGATGTGTGTAGTCCAATGAGTGCTGAGGCATGCAGTGAATATCATTATGTTCTTACTTCACAGATGATTCGAGTAGATGTTGAATATATTTACTTGATGAAACACAAGTCTGAATTATTGAATGGTTCAAGTAATTTCAGAGTAAAGTTGAAGATCATCGTGACAAGAGGATAAAATGTCTATGATAAGATCATAGAGATGAGTATCTGAGTTACGAGTTTTGGCACACAATTAAGACATTGTGGAAATTGTTTCGCAATTAATACCGCCTGGAACACCATAGTGTGATGGTGTGTCCGAACATCATAACTGCACCCTATTGGATATGATGCATACCATGATGTCTCTTATCGAATTACCACTATCGTTCATGGGTTAGGCATTAGAGACAACCACATTCACTTTAAATAGGGCACCACGTAATTCCGATGAGATGACACCGTATGAATTATGGTTTAGAGAAACCTAAGTTGTCGTTTCTTAAAGGTTTGGGCTGCGACGCTTATGTGAAAAAGTTTCAGGATTGATAAGCTCGAACCCAAAGCGGATAAAATACATCTTCATAGGACACCCAAAACAGTTGGGTATACCTCCTAATTCAGATCCGAAAGCAATATGGATTGTTTCTTGAATCGGGTCCTTTCTCAAGGAAAGGTTTCTCTCGAAAGAGTTGAGTGGGAGGATGGTGGAGACTTGATGAGGTTATTGAACCATCACTTCAACCAGTGTGTGACAGGGCACAGGGAGTTGTTCCTGTGGCACTTACACCAATTGAAGTGGAAGCTTATGATAGTGATCATGAAACTTCAGATCAAGTCACTCCCAAACCTCGTAGGATGACAAGGATGCGTACTACTTCAGAGTGGTACGTAATCCTGTCTTGGAAATCATGTTGCTGGACAACAATGAACCTACGAGCTATGGAGAAGCGATGGTGGGCCCGGATTCCGATAAATGGCTCGAGGCCATAAAATCCGAGAACGGATCCATGACTTTGGAAGAAATACTTGATGGTCGTAAGGCCATTGGGTACGGATGGATTTTAAAAGAAAGACGGACGTGGATGGTAATGTCACCATCTATGAAGCTCAACTTGTGGCGAAGAGTTTTTCACAAGTTCAAGGAGTTGACTACGATGAGTTTTTCTCATCCGTAGCGATGCTTAAGTCCGTCGGAATCATGTTAGCATAAGCTGCATTTATGAAATCTTGCAGATAGGATGTCAAAACATTGTTTCCTCGACGTTATACTTGAGGAAAGGTTGTATGTGATACAACCGGAAGGTTTTGTCAATCCCAAAAGATGCTAATAAGTATGCAAAGCTCCAGCAATCCTTCTAAGGACTGGAGTGAGCATCTCGGAGTTGGAATGTGTGCTTTGATGATGATCAAAGATTTTGGGTTTGTACAAAGTTTACGAGAAACTTGTATTTCCAAAGAAGTGAGTGGGAGCACTATAGAATTTCTGATGAGTATATGTTGTTGACATATTGTTGATCAGAAATGACGTAGAATTTCTGGAAAGCATATAGGGTTATTTTGAAAGTGTTTTTCAATGGAAAGCCTGGATTAAGCTACTTGAACATTGAGCATCAAGATCTATAAGGATAGATCAAAATGCTTAATAATACTTTCAAATGAGCACATACCTTGACATGATCTTGAAGGTGTTCAAGATGGACCAGTCAAAGAAGGAGTTCTTGCCTGAGTTGTAAGGTACGAAGTTAGGACTTAAAGCTCGACCACGGCAGAAAAGAGAGAAAGGACGAAGGTCGTCCCCTATACTTTAGACGTAGGCTCTACAGTATGCCATGCTGAGTACCGCACCTGAAGTGTGCCTTGCCATGAGTCAGTCAAGGGGTACAAGAGTGATCCAAGAATGGATCACAGGACAGCGGTCAAAGTTATCCTTAGAAATTAGTGGACTAAGGAATTTTTCTCGATTATGGAGGTGGTAAAAGAGTTCGTCGTAAAGGGTTACGTCGATGCAAGCTTGATACCTATCCGGATAGCTCTGAGTAGAGATACTGGATACATATAATGGAGCAACAATTTAGAATAGCTCCAAGTAGAACAGTTATTTGGATTAGCTCCAAATAGAGCGTGGTAGCTACATCTAGGAGATGACATAGAGATTTGTAAAACACACACGGATCTGAAAGGTTCGGACCCGTTGACTAAAACCTCTCTCACAAGCAACATGATCAAACCTAAAACTCATTGAGTATTAATCACATAGTGATGTGAACTAGACTACTGATTCTAGTAAACTCTTGGGTGTTAGTCACATGGCGATGTGACCTGTGAGTGTTAATCACATGGCGATGTGAACTAGATTATTGACTCTAGTGCAAGTGGGAGACTGTTGGAAATATGCCCTAGAGGCAATAATAAAAGTATTATTATTATATTTCCTTGTTCATGATAATTGTCTTTTATTCATGCTATAACTGTATTATCCGGATATCGTAATACACGTGTGAATACATAGACCACAATATGTCCCTAGTGAGCCTCTAGTTGACTAGCTCGTTGTGATCAACAGATAGTCATGGTTTCCTGGCTATGGACATTGGATGTCGTTGATAACGGGATCACATCATTAGGAGAATGATGTGATGGACAAGACCCAATCCTAAGACTAGCACAAAAGATCGTGTAGTTCATTTGCTAGAGCTTTGCCAATGTCAAGTATCTCTTCCTTTGACCATGAGAGCGTGTAACTCCTGGATACCGTAGGAGTGCTTTGGGTGTATCAAACGTCACAATGTAACTGGGTGACTATAAAGGTGCACTACAGGTATCTCCGAAAGTATCTATTGTTTTATGCGGATCGAGACTGGGATTTGTCACTCCGTGTAAACGGAGAGGTATCTCTGGGCCCACTCGGTAGGACATCATCATATGCGCAATGTGACCAAGGAGTTGATCATGGGATGATGTGTTACGGAACGAGTAAAGTGACTTGCCGGTAACGAGATTGAACAAGGTATTGGATACCGACGATCGAATCTCGGGCAAGTAACATACCGATAGACAAAGGGAATTGAATACGGGATTGATTAAGTCCTTGACATCGTGGTTCATCCGATGAGATCATCGTGGAACATGTGGGAGCCATCATGGGTATCCAGATCCCGCTGTTGGTTATTGACCGGAGAATGTCTCGGTCATGTCTACATGTCTCCTGAACCCGTAGGGTCTACACACTTAAGGTTCGATGACGCTAGGGTTATAAAGGAAGTTTGTATGTGGTTACCGAATGTTGTTCGGAGTCCCGGATGAGATCCCGGACGTCACGAGGAGTTCCGGAATGGTCCGGAGGTAAAGATTTATATATGGGAAGTCCTATTTTGGCCACCGGAAAATGTTCGGGATTTTTCGGTATTGTACCGGGAAGGTTCTAGAAGGTTCAGGAGTGGGGCCCACCTGCATGGGGGGACCCACATGAACGTGGGTAGTGGGGGCAAGGCCCCACACCCCTGGTCAAGGCGCAACAAGATCCCCCCCTTAGAAGGAATAAGATCATATCCCGAAGGGATAAGATCAAGATCCCTAAAAAGGGGGGATAACAATCGGTGGGGAAGGAAATGATGGGATTTCTTTCCTCCCACCTTGGCCAACGCCCCAATGGACTTGGAGGGCAAGAAACCAGCCCCTCCACCCCTATATATAGTGGGGAGGCGCATGGGAGCTACACACGAAGTTCTGGCGCAGCCCTCCCCCTCTCACAAGTACTCCTCCTCTCCCGCGGTGCTTGGCGAAGCCCTGCGAGATTGCCACGCTCCTCCACCACCACCACGCCGTTGTGCTGCTGCTGGATGGAGTCTTCTTCAACCTCTCCCTCTCTCCTTGCTGGATCAAAGCTTGGGAGACGTCACCGGGCTGTACGTGTGTTGAACGCGGAGGTGACGTGCGTTCGGCACTTGATCATCGGTGATTTGAATCACGACGAGTACGACTCCATCATCCCCGTTCACTTGAACGCTTCCGCTTAGCGATCTACAAGGGTATGTAGATGCACTCTCCTTCCCCTCGTTGCTGGTTTCTCCATAGATAGATCTTGGTGACACGTAGGAAAATTTTGAATTTCTGCTACGTTCCCCAACACGAATATAGTCGTCCAATATATCGATCTTTATGTCTCGACCATTTCGAGACTCCTCGTCATGTCCCCGATCTTATCCGGGACTCCGAACTCCTTCGGTACATCAAAACTCATAAATTCATAATATAACTGTCATCGAAACCTTAAGCGTGCGGACCCTACGGGTTCGAGAACTATGTAGACATGACCGAGACACGTTTACGGTCAATAACCAATAGCGGAACCTGGATGCTCATATTGGCTCCTACATATTCTACGAAGATCTTTATCGGTCAAACCGCATAACAACATACGTTGTTCGCTTTGTCATTGGTATGTTACTTGCCCGAGATTTGATCGTCGGTATCTCAATACCTAGTTCAATCTCGTTACTGGCAAGTCTCTTTACTCGTTACGTAATGCATCATTCCATAACTACATCATTAGCCACATTGCTTGCAAGGCTTATAGTGATGTGCATTACCGAGAGGGCCCAGAGATACCTCTCCGACAATCAGTGACAACTCCTAATCTCGAAATACGCCAACCCAATATGTACCTTCAGAGACACCTGTAGAGCTCCTTTATAATCACCCAGTTACGTTGTGACGTTTGGTAGCACACAAAGTGTTCCTCCGGTAAACGGGAGTTGCATAATCTCATAGTCAAAGGAACATGTATAAGTTATGAAGAAAGCAATAGCAACATATTAAACGATCAAGTGCTAAGCTAACGGAATGGGTCAAGTCAATCACATCATTCTTCTAATGATGTGATCTCGTTAATCAAATGACAACTCATGTCTATGGTTAGGAAACTTAACCATCTTTGATTAACAAGCTAATTAAGTAGAGGCATACTAGTGACACTATATTTGTCTATGTATTCACACATGTATTATGTTTCCGGTTAATACAATTCTAGCATGAATAATAAACATTTATCATGATATAAGGAAATAAATAATAACTTTATTATTGCCTCTAGGGCATATTTCCTTCAGTCTCCCACTTGCACTAGAGTCAATAATCTAGTTCACATCGCCATGTGATTTAACACCAATATTCACATCTGTATGTGATTAAATACCCATAGTTCACATCGTCATGTGATCAACACTTGAAGGGTTTACTAGAGTCAATAATCTAGCTCACATCGCTATGTGATTAATACCCAAAGAGTACAAAGGTATGATCATGTTTTGTTCGTGAGAGAAATTTAGTCAACGGGTCTGTCACATTCAGAGCCGTATGTATTTTGCAAATATTTTATGTCTACAATGCTCTACACGGAGCTACTCTAGCTAATTGCTCCCACTTTCAATATGTATCCAGATTGAGACTTAGAGTCATCTGGATCGGTGTGAAAGCTTGCACCGATGTAACTCTTTACGACGGGCTCTTTTATCACCTCCATAATCGAGAAATATTTCCTTAGTCCTCACTAAGGATATTCTTGACCGTTGTCCAGTGATCTACTATTAGATCAAAATTGTATTCCTTTGCCAAACTCAGAGCAAGGTATACAATATGTCTGGTTCACAGCATAGCATACTTTATAGAACCTATGACTGAGGCATAGGGAATGACTTTTCATTCTCTTTCTATTTTCTGCCATGGTCGGGTCTTGAGTCTTACTCAACTTCACACCTTGCAACACAGGCAAGAACTCCTTCTTTGATTGTTCCATTTTGAACTATTTCAAAAATTTATCAAGGTATGTACTCATTGAAAAATCTTATCAAGCGTCTTGATCTATCTTGATGCTCAATGTGTAAGTAGGTTTACCGAGCTCTTTCTTTGAAAAAACTCCTTTCAGTCACTCCTTTATGCTTTGCAGAATAATTCTACATTATTTCCGATCAACAATATGTCATTCACATATACTTATCAGAAATGTTGTAGTGCTCCCACTCACTTTCTTGTAAATACAGGCTTCACCGCAAGTCTGTATAAAACTATATGCTTTGATCAACTTATCAAAGTGTATATTCCAACTCCGAGATGCTTGCACCAGTCCATAGATGGATTGCTGGAGCTTGCACATTTTGTTAGCACCTTTAGGATTGACAAAACCTTCTGGTTGCATCATATACAACTCTTCTTTAAGAAAACTATTAAGGAATGCAGTTTTGACATTCATTTGCCAGATTTCATAAAATGTGGCAATTGCTAACATGATTCAGACAGACTTAAGCATCGCTACAGTTGAGAAAATCTCATTGTAGTCAACACCTTGAACTTGTCAAAAACCTTTTGCGACAAGTCGAGCTTTGTAGATAGTAACACTACTATCAGCATCTGTCTTCCTCTTGAAGATCCATTTATACAATATGGCTTGCCGATCATCGGGCAACTCCACCAAAGTCCACACTTTGTTCTCATACATGGATCCCATCTCAGATTTCATGGCCTCAAGCCATTTCGCAGAATCTGGGCTCACCATTGCTTCCTCATAGTTTGTAGGTTCATTATGGTCTAGTAACATGACTCCAGAACAAGATTATCGTACCACTCTGGTGCAGACTGTACTTTGGAAGATCTACAAGGTTTTGTAGTAACTTGATCTGAAGTTTCATGATCATCATCATTAGCTTCCTCTCTAATTGGTGTAGGAATCACAGGAACTGATTTCTCTGATGAACTACTTTCCAATTTGGGAGAAGGTACAATTACCTCATCAAGTTCTACTTTCCTCCCACTCACTTCTTTCGAGAGAAACTCCTTCTCTAGAAAGGATCCATTCTTAGCAACAAATGTTTTGCCTTCGGATCTGTGATAGAAGGTGTACCCAAAAATTTCCTTTGGGTATTCTATGAAGATGCATTTCTCCGATTTGGGTTCGAGCTTATCAGGTTGAAAACCTTTTTCATATAAGCATCACAACTCCAAACTTTAAGAAACGACAGCTTAGGTTTACTGCTAAACCATAGTTCATACGGTGTCATCTCAACGGATTTAGATGGTGCCCTATTAAACGTGAATGCAGCTGTCTCTAATGCATAACCCCAAAACAATAGTGGTAAACCGATAAGAGACATCATAGATCGCACCATATCTAGTAAAGTACGATTACGACGTTCGGACACACCATTACATTGTGGTGTTCCAGGTGGCGTGAGTTGCAAAACTATTTCACATTGTTTCAAATGAAGACCAAACTCATAACTCAAATATTCGTCTCCATGATCAGATCGTAGAAACTTTATTTTTCTTGTTACGATGATTTTCCACTTCACTCTGAAATTCTTTGAACTTTTCAAATGTCTCAGACTTATGTTTCATCAAGTAGATATACCCATATCTGCTCAAATCATCTGTGAAGATCAGAAAATAACGATACATGCCACGAGCCTTAACACTCATCGGATCGCATACATCGGTATGTATTATTTCCAATAAGTCAGTAGCTCGTTCCATTGTTTCGGAGAACGGAGTTTTAGTCATCTTTCCCAAAAGGCACGGTTCGCAAGCATCAAATGATTCACAACCAAGTGATTATGAAAATTCATCTTTATGGAGTTTCTTCATGCGCTTTACACCGATATGACCCGAACGGCAGTGCCACAAATAAGTTGCACTATCATTATTAATTTTGCATCTTTTGGCATCAATATTATGAATATGTGTATCACTACGATCGAGATCCAACAAACTTTTTTCATTGGATGTATGACCATCGAAGGTTTTATTCATGTAAACAGAACAACAATTATTCTTTGACTTTAAATGAATAACCGTATTGCAATAAACATGATCAAATCAGATTCATGTTCAACGCAAACGCCAAATAACATTTATTTAGGTTTAACACTAATCCGGAAGGTATAGGGAGTGTGCGATGATGATCATATCAATCTTGGAACCACTTCCAATACACATCGTCACTTCACCTTCAACTAGTCTCTGTTTATTCTGTAACTCCTGTTTTGAGTTACTAATCTTAGCAACCGAACAAGTATCAAATACTTAGGGGTTACTATAAACACTAGTAAGGTACACATCAATAACCTGTATATCAAATATACCCTTGTTCAGTTTGCCATCCTTGTTATCCACCAAACATTCAGGGAATTTCCGCTTCTAGTGATCATTTCCTTTGCAGTATAATCACTCAGTTTCAGGCTTTGGTTCGGCTTTGGGCTTGTTCGTGGGAGTGACAACTTGATTGCCATTCTACTTGAAGTTTCCCTTTCTTTCCCTTTGCCCTTTTCTTGAAACTAGTGATCTTGTCAATCATCAACACTTGATGTTCTTTCTTGATTTCTACCATCGTCGATTTCAGCATCACGAAGAGCTCGAGAATCGTTTTCGTCATCCCTCGCATACTATAGTTCATCATGAAGTTCTACTAACTTGGTGATGGTGACTAAAGAACTCTCTCAATCACTATCTTATCTGGAAGATTAACTCCCACTTGATTCAAGCGATTGTAGTACTCAGACAATCTAAGCACTTGCTCACTAGTTGAGCAATTCTCCTCCATCTTTTAGGCAAAGTATTTGTCAGAGGTCTCATACCTCTTGACACGGGCATGAGTCTGAAATATCAATTTCATCTCATGGAACATCTCATATATTCCGTGACGTTTGAAAAATATTTTTGTAGTCCCGGTTCTAAGCCATAAAGCATGGTGCACAAAACTATCAAGTAGTCATCATATAGAGCTAGCTAAACGTTCATAACATCTGCATCTGCTCCTGCAGTAGGTCTGTCACCTAGCGGTGCATTAAGGACATAATTTTTCTGTGCCGCAATGAGGATAAACCTCAGATCATGGATCCAATCCGCATCATTGCTACTAACATCTTTGAACACAATTCTCTCTAGGAACATATCAAAATAAACATATGAAAGCAACAACGCAAGCTATTGATCTACAACATAATTTGCAAAATACTATCAGGACTAAGTTCATGATAAATTTAAGTTCAATTAATCATATTACTTAAGAACTCCCACTTAGACAGACATCTCTCTAGTCATCTAAGTGATCATGTGATCCAAATCAACTAAACCATGTCCGATCATCACGTGAGATGGAGTAGTTTTAAATGGTGAACATCACTATGTTGATCATATCTACTATATGATTCACGCTCGACCTTTCGGTCTCCGTGTTCCGAGGCCATATTTGTATATACTAGGCTCGTCAAGTTTAACCTGAGTATTTCACGTGTGCAACTGTTTTGCACTCGTTGTATTTGAACGTAGAGCCTATCACACCCGATCATCACGTGGTGTCTCAGCACGAAGAACTTTCGCAACGGTGCATACTCAGGGAGAACACTTCTTGATAATTAGTGAGAGATCATCTTAAAATGCTATGGTCAATCAAAGCAAGATAAGATGCATAAAGGATAAACATCACATGCAATCAATATAAGTGATATGATATGGTCATCATCATCTTGTGCTTGTGATCTCCATCTCCGAAGCACCATCGTGATCACCATCGTCACCGGCGCGACACTTTGATCTCCATCGTAGGATCGTTGTCGTTACGCCATCTATTGCTTCTACGACTATCGCTACCGCTCAGTGATAAAGTAAAGCAATTATAGGGCGTTTACATTTCATACAATAAAGCGACAACCATATGGCTCCTGCCAGTTGCCGATAACTTCAGTTACAAAACATGATCATCTCATACAATAAAATATAGCATCACGTCTTGACCATATCACATCACAACATGCCCTGCAAAAACAAGTTAGATGTCCTCTACTTTGTTGTTGCAAATTTTACGTGGCTGCTACTGGCTGAGCAAGAACCGTTCTTACCTACGCATCAAAACCACAACGATAGTTCGTCAAGTTAGTGCTGTTTTAACCTTCGCAAGGACCGAGCGTAGCCACACTCGGTTCAACTAAAGTTGGAGAAACAGACACCCGCTAGTCACCTGTGTGCAAAGCACGGCGGTAAAACCAGTCTCGCGTAAGCGTACGCGTAATGTCGGTCCGGGCCGCTTCATCCAACAATACCGCTGAACCAAAGTATGACATGCTGGTAAGCAGTATGACTTGTATCATCCACAACTCACTTGTGTTCTACTCGTGCATATAACATCTACGCATAAAACCAGGCTCGGATGCCACTGCTGGGGAACGTAGTAATTTCAAAAAAATTCCTACGCACACGCAAGATCATGGTGATGCATAGCAACCAGAGGGGAGAGTGTTGTCCACGTACCCTCGTAGACCAAAAGCGGAAGTGTTATGACAACGCGGTTGATGTAGTCGTACGTCTTCACGATCCGACCGATCCAAGTACCGAACGTACAGCACCTCCGAGTTCAGCACACGTTCAACTCGATGACGATCCCCGGACTCCGATCCAGCAGGGTGTCGGGAATGAGTTTCCTCAGCACGACGGCGTGGTGACGATGATGATGTTCTACCCACACAGGGCTTCGCCTAAGCACCGCAACGATATGACCGAGGTGGAATATGGTGGAGGGGGGCACCGCACACGGCTAAGGAATGATCACGAAGATCAACTTGTGTGTCATGGGGTGCCCCCTGCCCCCGTATATAAAGGAGCAAGGGGGAGGGGGCGGCCAACCAAGGGAGGGCGCGCCAAGGAGGAGTCCTACTCCCACCGGGAGTAGGACTCCCTCCTTTCCTAGTCCAACTAGGAGAGGGGAAGGAAGGGAAAGAGAAGGAGAAGGAAGGAGAGGGAGGAAAAGGAGGAAAGGGGGGCCGGCCCCCTAGTCCAATTCGGTTTGGGCTAGGGGGGCCGCGCGCCCTGCCTCCTCTCTTCTACCACTTGGCCCATGAGGCCCATTGCTTCTTCCTCATATTCTCGTAACTCCCTGGTACCCCCAAAAATACCCGAATCACTCGGAACCTTTCCGAAGTCCGAATATAGTCGTCTAATACATCAGTCTTTACGTCTCGACTATTTCGAGACTCCTCGTCATGTCCCCGTTCTCATCCGGGACTCCGAACTCCTTCGGTACATCAAAACTCATAAACTCATAATATAACTGTCATCGACACCTTAAGCGTGCGGACCCTACGGGTTCGAGAACTATGTAGACATGACCGAGACACGTTTTCAGTCAATAACCAATAGCGGAACCTGGATGCTCATATTGGCTCCTACATATTCTACGAAGATCTTTATCGGTCAAACCGCATAACAACATACGTTGTTCCCTTTGTCATCGGTATGTTACTTGCCCGAGATTCGATCGTCGGTATCTCAATACCTAGTTCAATCTCGTTACTGGCAAGTCTCTTTACTCGTTACGTAATGCATCATTCCATAACTAAATCATTAGCCACATTGCTTGCAAGGCTTATAGTGATGTGCATTACCGAGAGAGCCCAGAGATACCTCTCCGACAATCAGTGACAAATCCTAATCTCGAAATACGCCAACCCAACATGTACCTTCAGAGACACCTGTAGAGCTCCTTTATAATCACCCAGTTACGTTGTGACGTTTGGTAGCACACAAAGTGTTCCTCCGGTAAACGGGAGTTGCATAATCTCATAGTCATAGGAACATGTATAAGTTATGAAGAAAGCAATAGCAACATACTAAACGATCAAGTTCTAAGCTAACGGAATGGGTCAAGTCAATCACATCATTCTTCTAATGATGTGATCCCGTTAATCAAATGACAACTCATGTCTATGGTTAGGAAACTTAACCATCTTTGATTAACGAGCTAGTCAAGTAGAGGCATACTAGTGACACTATGTTTGTCTATGTATTCACACATGTATTATGTTTCCGGTTAATAAAATTCTAGCATGAATAATAAACATTTATCATGAGATAAGGAAATAAATAATAACTTTATTATTGCCTCTAGGGCATATTTCCTTCAGAGGTCGGCCGCCTCGTGGCCGCCATCGCGGCCACGCCGCCCGGCCAGCTCATGAACACCAACGAGCGGATCGCCGTGCTCATCACCGACTCCGCCGTGCGCACCATGATCGGGGACAGGTTTCAGAGGAGGGAGGAGTTCTTGCAGGTCCTCCAGGAGGGGGTCAAGCTCGTCACCGGGTCCATCCTCAACGACCTGTTCCCTTCGTCGTGGCTTGCCAACTTCATAAGCGGCACGGCGCGGATGGCTGAGGAGGTCCACCGGAAGAGCTTCGAGCTCATGGAGTATGCCATCAAACAACACGAGGAAAAGAGGGCCGTGGGGGATGGAGAGGACCTGGTGGATGTGCTCTTGAGGATACAGAAGGAAGGTGGCCTCGAGGTGCCTCTCACCATGGGAATCATCAAAGCAAGTATCCTGGTGAGTGCAACAGCTCCCCAGCCACTTTCAGTTCCTACTATAGGGTCAACTTGCGAGAAGCAGCAATCATAGCCTATCTTTTCATTTCCGCGTGACTTTGAACTCAAGATTTACCTTCCATGATTCCTTCGTTGAAAACTTAGGATGGCGACTCGATCTCTTGCTAGCATGTGGTTCTAGTTCTAGGGTCCACATGTCAATAAGACATCGGGTGAAAATCATCGACTTTTCAATTGGTAATTTACCTGTTCTATAAATTGCACACATTGGTATTATTATTGTAGGACCTCTTTAGTGCCGGGAGTGAGACGTCAGCAATGACACTTCAATGGGCCATGTCGGAGCTCATGAGGTACCCAAACATGATGCAGAAAGCACAGGCCGAAGTACGCAATTGCCTTAGAGAAAAGCATACAGTGACTGAGGATGACTTGGCGGACCTAAAATACCTCAGACTCGTCATCAAGGAGACACTAAGGTTGCATCCACAGGCCCCGCTGCTTATTCCACGGGAGGCCATGAAGTCCTGCAAAATCCTCGGGTACGATGTGCCAAAGGGCACAAACGTGCTTGTGAATGCATGGGCGATCGGTAGGGACCCTAAGCACTGGGATAACCCTGAGGAATTTAAGCCAGAAAGGTTCGAGTCTGGCATCGTCGACTTCAAAGGCACGGACTTTGAGTACATACCGTTTGGGGCGGGGAGAAGGATGTGTCCTGGTATGATGTTTGAATAGGCCAGCATGGAGATCGTTCTCGCTGCACTTCTCTACCACTTCGACTGGGAGCTCCCGGCAGGGTTGAAGCCAGGTGAGGTCAACATGGTGGAGGACATGGGCATCACCGTCCAGAGGAAGAACGACTTGTACCTGCACTCCATCGTCCATGTGTCGCCAGTTTGATTTGCACTTTAATAGTTTGTGGTCACAAATTCTCATATACCAGTCCTTTATCTCTAACATTGTCGAATGTCAAGACTTATGATGTAATGTTAATTACATCATCAGAAATACCATTGCAAGTTTACTATCAAATTATTTTTATATATGTAGGGTAGGTCTATTCTAATAACACCCCCTAAGAGTCTTATTCTGCTAACACTAGGCTTATTCTGCTAACACTTTTGTACTACTCAATCCCTTTGCCCGGACCGCATAGCAACCCGAGAACACTGCCTCTACCCACGACCTCTCCCCTCCCCCACTCCCTCCACCTCCTCCCTTCAACTGGGGCCGCGCCCACCCCACCCCGCCCCACCTCCCCTCCATCGTGCCGCAAAACCACCTCCCTCCATCGTGCCGCCGCCCCACCTCCCTCCACCGTGCCGCCACCCCACCTCCCTCCCTTGCACCGCATCCC
>NC_041391.1:200477348-200479353 GCF_002162155.2 Triticum dicoccoides | reverse complement strand
GCCAGCCCCTGGCCCACGGCCATCACCTAGCGCCGCCACCCCAGCCCTCGCCCCCGCCGCCCGCCCGGCCACCACCTAGCGCCACCACCCCGTGGCCTCACGGATCCAGCATGCTGCACCTCCAACGGATCTGGCCAGTGACTTGACCTCCCTCGCGTCAGATCCGGATGACCGTGGCGGCCGTGGGTCTCCCTCCCCTGCCTTGCCTTTCTCCTTCACCGCCAAGCCACGACGGCGGTGGATCTGGCTCACCGCGACGGACCTTCCCTCCCCTTGGCCGATCCACCAATTCGCCAGCTCGTGAACATCAACGAGCGGATCGCCGTGCTCATCACCGACTCCGCCGTGCGCACCATGATCGGGGACATGTTTCAGAGGAGGGAGGAGTTCTTGCAGGTCCTCCAGGAGGGGGTCAAGCTCGTCACCGGGTCCATCCTCAACGACCTGTTCCCTTCGTCATGGCTTGCCAACTTCATAAGCGGCATGGTGCGGATGGCCGAGGAGGTCCACCGGAAGAGCTTCGAGCTCATGGAGTATGCCATCAAACAACACGAGGAAAAGAGGGCCGTGGGGGATGGAGAGGACCTAGTGGACGTGCTCTTGAGGATACAGAAGGAAGGTGGCCTCGAGGTGCCTCTCACCATGGGAATCATCAAAGCAAGTATCCTGGTGAGGGCAACAGCTCCCCAGCCACTTTCAGTTCCTACTATAGGGTCAACTTGCGAGAAGCAGCAATCATAGCCTATCTTTTCATTTCCGCGTGACTTTGAACTCAATATTTACCTTCCATGATTCCTTCGTTGAAAACTTAGGATGGCGACTCAATCTCTTGCTAGCATGTGGTTCTAGTTCTAGGGTCCACATGTCAAAAAGACATCGGGTGAAAATCATCGACTCTTCAATTGGTAATTTACCTGTTCTATAAATTGCACACATTGGTATTATTATTGTAGGACCTCTTTAGTGCCGGGAGTGAGACGTCAGCAACGGCACTTCAATGGGCCATGTCGGAGCTCATGAGGTACCCAAACATGATGCAGAAAGCACAGGTCGAAGTACGCGATTGCCTTAGAGAAAAGCACACAGTGACCGAGGATGACTTGGCGGACCTAAAATACCTCAGACTCGTCATCAAGGAGACACTAAGGTTGCATCCACCGGCCCCACTGCTTATTCCACGGGAGGCCATGAAGTCCTGCAAAATCCTCGGGTACGACGTGCCAAAGGGCACAAACGTGCTTGTGAATGCATGGGCGATCGGTAGGGACCCTAAGCACTGGGATAACCCTGAGGAATTTAAGCCAGAGAGGTACGAGTCTGGCATCGTCGACTTCAAAGGCACGGACTTTGAGTACATACCGTTTGGGGCGGGGAGAAGGATGTGTCCTGGTATGATGTTTGAATAGGCCAACATGGAGATCGTTCTCGCTGCACTTCTCTACCACTTCGACTGGGAGCTCCCGGCAGGGTTGAAGCCAGGTGAGGTCAACATGGTGGAGGACATGGGCATCACCGTCCGGAGGAAGAACAACTTGTACCTGCACTCCATCGTCCATGTGTCGCCAGTTTGATTTGCACTTTAATAGTTTGTGGTCACAAATTCTCATATACCAGTCCTTTATCTCTAACGTTGTCGAATGTCAAGACTTATGATGTAATGTTAATTACATCATCAGAAATACCATTGCAAGTTTACTATCAAATTATTTTTATATATGTAGGGTAGGTCTATTCTAATAACACCCCCTAAGAGTCTTATTCTGCTAACACTAGGCTTATTCTACTAACACTTTTGTACTACTCGATCCCTTTGCCCGGACCGCATAGCAACCCGAGAACACTCCTCCACCCACGACCTCTCCCCTCCCCCACTCCCTCCACCTCCTCCCTTCAACCGGGGCCGCGCCCATCCCACCCCGCCCCACCTCCCCTCCATCATGCCGCAAAACCACCTCCCTCCATCGTGCCGCCGCCCCACCTCCCTCCATCATGCCACCACCCCACC
>NC_041391.1:200474708-200476730 GCF_002162155.2 Triticum dicoccoides | reverse complement strand
CCGGCCCTCGGCCACCACCTAGCGCCGCCACCCCAGCCCTCGCCCCCGCAGCCCGCCCGGCCACCACCTAGCGCCACCACCCCGTGGCCTCATGGATCTAGCATGGTGCACCTGCAATAGATTTGGCCAGTGACTTGACCTCCCTCGCGTCAGATCTGGCTGACCGTGGCGGCCGTGGCTCTCCCTCCCCCTGCCTTGCCTTTCTCCTTCACCGCCAAGCCGCGACGGCGGTGGATCTGGCTCACCGCGACGGACCTTCCCTCCCCCCTGGCCGATCCACCAATTTGCCAGCTCGTGAACATCAACGAGCGGATCGCCGTGCTCATCACCGACTCCGCCGTGCGCACCATGATCGGGGACAGGTTTCAGAGGAGGGAGGAGTTCTTGCAGGTCCTCCAGGAGGGGGTCAAGCTCGTCACCGGGTCCATCCTCAACGACCTGTTCCCTTCGTCGTGGCTTGCCAACTTCATAAGCGGCATGACGCGGATGGCCGAGGAGGTCTGCCGAAAGAGCTTCGAGCTCATGGAGTATGCCATCAAACAACACGAGGAAAAGAGGGCCGTGGGGTATGGAGAGGACCTGGTGGACGTGCTCTTGAGGATACAGAAGGAAGGTGGCCTCGAGGTGCCTCTCACCATGGGAATCATCAAAGCAAGTATCCTAGTGAGTGCAACAGCTCCCCAGCCACTTTCAGTTCCTACTATAGGGTCAACTTGCGAGAAGCAGCAATCATAGCCTATCTTTTCATTTCCGCGTGACTTTGAACTCAAGATTTACCTTCCATGATTCCTTCGTTGAAAACTTAGGATGGCGACTCAATCTCTTGCTAGCATGTGGTTCTAGTTCTAGGGTCCACATGTCAATAAGACATCGGGTGAAAATCATCGACTTTTCAATTGGTAATTTACCTGTTCTATAAATTGCACACATTGGTATTATTATTGTAGGACCTCTTTAGTGCCGGGAGTGAGATGTCAGCAATGCCACTTCAATGGGCCATGTCGGAGCTCATGAGGTACCCAAACATGATGCAGAAAGCACAGGCCGAAGTACGCGATTGCCTTAGAGAAAAGCACACAGTGACCGAGGATGACTTGGCGGACCTAAAATACCTCAGACTCGTCATCAAGGAGACACTAAGGTTGCATCCACCGGCCCCGCTGCTTATTCCACGGGAGGCCATGAAGTCCTGCAAAATCCTCGGGTACGACGTGCCAAAGGGCATAAACGTGCTTGTGAATGCATGGGTGATCGGTAGGGACCCTAAGCACTGGGATAACCCTGAGGAATTTAAGCCAGAGAGGTTCGAGTCTGGCATCGTCGACTTCAAAGGCACGGACTTTGAGTACATACCGTTTGGGGCGGGGAGAAGTATGTGTCCTGGTATGATGTTTGAATAGGCCAGCATGGAGATCGTTCTCGCTGCACTTCTCTACCACTTCGACTGGGAGCTCCCGGCAGGGTTGAAGCCAGGTGAGGTCAACATGGTGGAGGACATGGGGATCACCGTCCGGAGGAAGAACGACTTGTACCTGCACTCCATCGTCCATGTGTCGCCAGTTTGATTTGCACTTTAATAGTTTGTGGTCACAAATTCTCATATACCAGTCATTTATCTCTAACGTTGTCGAATGTCAAGACTTATGATGTAATGTTAATTACATCATCAGAAATACCATTGCAAGTTTACTATCAAATTATTTTTATATATGTAGGGTAGGTCTATTCTAATAACACCCCCTAAGAGTCTTATTCTGCTAACACTAGGCTTATTCTGCTAACACTTTTGTACTACTCGATCCCTTTGCCCGGACCGCATAGCAACCCGAGAACACTGCCTCCACCCACGACCTCTCCCCTCCCCCACTCCCTCCACCTCCTCCCTTCAACCGTGGCCACGCCCATCCCACCCCGCCCCACCTGCCCTCCATCGTGCCGCAAAACCACCTCCCTCCATCGTGCCGCCGCCCCACCTCCCTCCACCGTGCCGCCACCCCACCTCCCTCCCCTGCACCGCATCCC
>NC_041391.1:200333251-200474352 GCF_002162155.2 Triticum dicoccoides | reverse complement strand
ACCACCTAGCGCCGCCACCCCAGCCCTCGCCCCCGCAGCCCACCCGGCCACCACCTAGCGCCACCACCCCGTGGCCTCACGGATCCAGCATGGTGCACCTCCAATAGATTTGGCCAGTGACTTGACCTCCCTCGCGTCAGATCCGGCTGACCGTGGCGGCCGTGGGTCTCCCTCCCCCTGCCTTGCCTTTCTCCTTCACCGCCAAGCCGCGACGGCGGTGGATCTGGCTCACCCCGATGGACCTTCCCTCCCGCCTGGCCGATCCACCAATTCGCCAGCTCGTGAACATTAACGAGCGGATCGCCGTGCTCATCACCGACTCCACCGTGCGCACCATGATCGGGGACATGTTTCAGAGGAGGGAGGAGTTCTTGCAGGTCCTCCAGGAGGGGGTCAAGCTCGTCACCGGGTCCATCCTCAACGACCTGTTCCCTTCGTCGTGGCTTGCCAACTTCATAAGCGGCACGACGCGGATGGCCGAGGAGGTCCACCGGAAGAGCTTCGAGCTCATGGAGTATGCCATCAAACAACACGAGGAAAAGATGGCCGTGGGGGATGGAGAGGACCTGGTGGACGTGCTCTTGAGGATACAGAAGGAAGGTGGCCTCGAGGTGCCTCTCACCATGGGAATCATCAAAGCAAGTATCCTGGTGAGTGCAACAGCTCCCCAGCCACTTTTAGTTCCTACTATAAGGTCAACTTGCGAGAAGCAGCAATCATAGCCTATCTTTTCATTTCCGCGTGACTTTGAACTCAAGATTTACCTTCCATGATTCCTTCGTTGAAAACTTAGGATGGCGACTCGATCTCTTGCTAGCATGTGGTTCTAGTTCTAGGGTCCACATGTCAATAAGACATCGGGTGAAAATCATCGACTTTTCAATTGGTAATTTACCTGTTCTATAAATTGCACACATTGGTATTATTATTGTAGGACCTCTTTAGTGTCGGGAGTGAGACGTCAGCAACGACACTTCAATGGGCCATGTCGGAGCTCCTGAGGTACCCAAACATGATGCAGAAAGCACATGCCAAAGTACGCGATTGCCTTAGAGAAAAGCACACAGTGACCGAGGATGACTTGGCGGACCTAAAATACCTCAGACTCGTCATCAAGGAGACACTAAGGTTGCATCCACCGGCCCCACTGCTTATTCCACGGGAGGCCATGAAGTCCTGCAAAATCCTCGGGTACGACGTGCCAAAGGGCACAAACGTGCTTGTGAATGCATGGGCGATCGGTAGGGACCCTAAGCACTGGGATAACCCTGAGGAATTTAAGCCAGAGAGGTTCGAGTCTGGCATCGTCGACTTCAAAGGCACGAACTTTGAGTACATACCGTTTGGGGCGGGGAGAAGGATGTGTCCTGGTATGATGTTTGAATAGGCCAGCATGAAGATCGTTCTCGCTGCACTTCTCTACCACTTCGACTGGAAGCTCCCGGCAGGGTTGAAGCCAGGTGAGGTCAACATGGTGGAGGACATGGGCATCACCGTCTGGAGGAAGAACGACTTTTACCTGCACTCCATCGTCCATGTGTCGCCAGTTTGATTTGCACTTTAATAGTTTGTGGTCACAAATTCTCATATACCAGTCCTTTATCTCTAACGTTGTCGAATGTCAAGACTTATGATGTAATGTTAATTACATCATCAGAAATACCATTGC
Organism: Triticum dicoccoides; assembly: GCF_002162155.2. Taxonomy (NCBI): domain Eukaryota; kingdom Viridiplantae; phylum Streptophyta; class Magnoliopsida; order Poales; family Poaceae; genus Triticum; species Triticum dicoccoides. The sequence continues at coordinate 200,472,683 of NC_041391.1, read as the reverse complement.
AAGTTTACTATCAAATTATTTTTATATATGTAGGGTAGGTCTATTCTAATAACACCCCCTAAGAGTCTTATTCTGCTAACACTAGGCTTATTCTGCTAACACTTTTGTACTTCTCGATCCCTTTGCCCGGATCTGCACCCGGCAACCACGTCCGTGCCGCCTTGGTTCCGGTGGTGTCGTCGATGGTCGTCCCCATGCATCTCCAACACATATGGAGCGCCACGGCGGCGAGAAAAATGGAGGCATCGGGCCGGGGCCCTTCATCGATGGGACCCGCTTCACCATGTAGATCGGCAGTGTGGTTGCAGGTCTCCCTCCAGCTGCAGTTCTTTTCTGTCTTTTTTCTTCAGTTTGGATGGCTGTGTGTCTGTACTACTGAAAGTTCGTGCTCCCATGTGGAATTCCCCGTTTGAAAATCATGGGTGATATGCCTCAGTTCACCTAGATTAGTGATGCAGCTCAGCCGGGTTGCAGCCGCCGATTCAAAAAACTCTAATGACCGCTGGTTGTTCAACCTCGCGCCCTGACGACCTCCTGCAAGCACGGGCGAGGAAGAGAACAAAATCTAGGGTTAACACTGTCCTCTCCTGCAGTTCACTATTTGGTGTTTTTCTGAAGAAAAATCAAATTGTAAATGCAGTACACTATGGATTGCTTTTAGGTTCATTTGCTTATTTTGCAGGAAAAAAGAATTAAGTAGTGTCGGCGAGCATCCACTTTTCGTTCGGCGTCGGGTGGTTCTCTCGTACATTATGTCGGGTCCATTTGTTTGTGCACGGCAGCTTGTCCTATTTTATTTGATGTAAAAGAAGAGAACAAACAAGCAACTAGTAGTTTGTGGTTTATTTTTAATGGTATGTACTTCGAGAAAAAAAATATGATGTGATTCATTGTGTGGTGGTTGGTGATTCACTTTGTCAAGAACGAGAGAATTTTTTTCCTAGGAGAGGTTCTTTTCTTTTTGTAATGCACTTTGTTTAGTTTCTCCGACAACTGAAAAGAAAGGTTTTGAAGTTCATTAGAAAAAAACAATGTGGTTCACTTTCGGGAGTGTTCTTCTAGTGAACCTCTTTTTTATAAAAAATTAATGCAGTATATTAGCCTTGACCATTCAGTACAGACACGTTTGTAAAAAAAGTTAAGTAAATGACAAAAGTAGTTCACTCTATTTGTGTAGCAGCTCATTATCCCTTTGTATGAGGTGCAATTTATTTTGTGTGTTGCAAAATTCAGCCGACTAAATCAACACCTGCAGTGCGTTTGAAAGGGCATTTGCCTACCTTATGTTTTGGATGATGATGACAACCCTTTGTTGGTCTAATCATGTGCTAAATGTTTCAGGTTCTCGATGATTAGGCTTACATCGGATAGTTGTTCTCTCTCGAAGGAAACGATTGAAGACGGAGTCCTCTACGCTTTTTATCTCTTTGGTCGTAGGGAACCCGTACTAACAAGAGGGAGTCCACTTTGGAAAGAATAGGGGAATCCGTTCACGTACACCTCCATCACCCCTCTTTTGTCTTCCTCTGGTGTGAGAGAGAGTGCCTCCCACTTGGTTTGACTTCTGCTGTGTTTTCCCAGCGGTTGTACCGCTCGTCCGAGCGGTTGTACCGCTGGCTCTTGGCGCTTTCTTGTCTTTGTCGAGCGGTGGTACCGCTGCCTCCGGGCGGTGGTACCGCCACCAGGCTCTGCAAAGACCCGCAGCGGTTGTTCCGGCCATGCACCGCCCATGTACCGGTCGGGCTTTTGTTTTGATGCGGTTCCCGAGCGGTGGTGGCCCGGTTGGTCCAGTTGCTCCTCATCAACCGGTACTACCAGAAGTTCGAGCGGTTCTACTGCTCTTACCTTAGCCGCTCAAGCGCTCAAGGCCAAGCGGTTGCACCGGCCCCGCACCGCCCAACTACCGCCCTCAAGGGTGACTCCGTTCTGTTTCAGTGCGGTAGTTGTGCAGTGGCTGGGAGGTTGGCCCGGTTATTTTCTAATAACCGGTACTACTGCCTGGTGGCCCGGTTGTACCGCCTGGTAGGGTTCTGCCGCTACATCGTGAGCCCCGGTTGTACCGAAACAAGGAGCCGTTGTACCGCTGCAGTGCTGAAAATGCAGTAACGGTTGGATTTATTAGGGCTGCTATATAAGGTGGTTCTTCCACCTACCACTCTCACCTCTTACCTCTCTCACTCCACCATTAATGCTCTCAAGCTCTCTTGACCGATCTCTCTCTCTAGCCACTCAAACTTGTTGATTTGCTAGGGATTGAAGGAGGAGACCTAGATCTACACTTCCACCAAAGGATATTTGCTTCCCCCATACTTTCTAGTGTGGATTTTGTTACTCTTGGGTGTTTGAGCACCCTAGACGGTTGAGGTCACCTCGAAGCCATATTCCATTGTGGTGAAGCTTCGTGGTTTCTTTGGGAGCCTCCAATTAAGTTGTGGAGAGAGCCCCAACCTTGTTTGTAAGGGTCCGGTTGCCGCCTTCAAGGGCACCAATAGTGGAATCACGGCATCTCGCATTGTGTGAGGGCGTGAGGAGAATACAGTGGCCCTAGTGGCTTCTTGGGGAGCATTGTGCCTCCACACCACTCTAACGAAGACGTACTTCCCTTCAAAAGGAAGGAACTTCGGGAACACATCCTTGTCTCCACCGGTTTGTCTCTTGGTTATCTCGCACCTTTACTTTTGCAAGCTTACTTGTGTTGTTTCCTTTGCTTGCTCGTGTGCTTGTTGTTGTTGCATCATATAGGTTGTTCACCTAGTTGCATATCTAGACAACCTACTTTGATGCAAAGTTTAGTTTGGTAAAGAAAAGCTAAAAAATGTTAGTTGCCTATTCACCCCCCTCTAGTCAACTATATCGATCCTTTCAATTGGTATCAGAGCCTCGTCTCTTTATTAAGGACTTTGCCGTCTAAAGAGTATGGTTGACACCACAAACGGTGCAGAGGAGCACTCCGGTGTGAATCCTATCTCATCTACGGCCGATGGGGGAACCTCGGTCTCTCGTAAGGAATTCAATGTGGCTCTAGACACATTGAAAGACTCCATGACGACCAAGGTTGAAAGCATGCTTACTAAATTTCTTGAAGGGCTTAAACTGTCCACCTCACCGATGAAAGTGGGTGATCCCACTAACAAGGTGACAGATGCTACCTCCGACAAGGGGGAAGCTAACAGTGAAAAGAGTCCTTCTACTAGTGGTAAAAATGGCACCGGCATCTTTGCCCATGTGGAACCTCCAATTTATGGAGGATCGATTCCCTCTACTCATTTAAATCATGCCGGTCCTCCTCCTAAGATTGTGAAAAATGAGGATTTTGATTCTTGGGTGTATCGCTTCAAGCGTCATTTAAATCATGTGAATACTAACCTTTGGAGAATCATTGAAGAAGGTTTCTATCCACATGACCGAAGCAACTTCACCCCGAGAGAAGTGGTGGATAATCAATTCAATGAGAGTGCTCTCTTCATCATCCAAGATGCAATCCTTCTCGAAGATCTCCCTCATCTTCGACCTCATGCCATGGCCAAAGACGCATGGCAATGCGTTGTGTCTCTCTAACGAAGTGCTAGCATTCAACGCTCCAACTATGAAGTGATTCAAGATGAAGCCGATGAGTTTGCAATGAAAGAAGATGAAGAACCTCGTGAGCTCTTTCGAAGAGTGACCAAACTCGCGGTCTCACTTCGAGATCATGGAAGCAAGGACACGGATGACAATTGGATCAAGCGCATGTTCCTCAAGGCCATGATGCCCTACAACAAGGCCATGTCCTCCGTCATCCGTCAAAGACCGGACTTCCACTCCATGACCTCAAGTGAAGTGTTGGATGAGTTCGTTGCAATGAGCATCTTGGACAAGACCGCCGACAATGCGGTGCTCCGTTCTCAAAGGGCTAAGAAGCCCAACCTTGCTTTGAAGGCCAAGGTTAGTATGGAAGAAGAGGAAGAAGAGGAAGATGAGGAGAGCAACCCCGAAGACACCAAATATGATTATCATGAACACATGGCTCTTGCTTCAAGACAACTTTGGAGCAAGAAGAATGCAAGACCCAACTTCAACAAGAATAACTCAAGTGGCTTCAAGGGCAAGCAACGAGTTAGAACTTGCTTCAACTGTGGCAATGTGAGCCATTTCGTTGCGGATTTTCCTTACGAGAAGCGGGGAGACAATGGCGGCAAGTTCATCTGAAAAGACAAAGCCAAGTCCTTCCCCAACAAGAACAACTTCACCAAGAAGACTCCTACTCGTGGGTTGGTGGTTCAAGAAGAATACCATGAGGATGACGATGATGATGAAAATGGAGAAGCAATGGCCATGGCGTCCGTTGCCATTGCTACCACTCCCCGGGTGTCTCTCTTTGATTCACCCAACGAGAACATCACCGCCAAGTGCCTCATGGCTAAAGCTTCCAACAAGGTAACCCCCAACATCAAAACCACCATCATCACTAATCCCTCCTTGGAGGATTGCATTGAAGAACATGATGGGTCTAATGAGGAAGTAAATGAATTTGAGTCTTTTATGAGTAAGCTCAAGGGCAAATCCAAGAAGCACTTTGTTGCTCTCTTGGAACAACTTGGTGAGGCCAATAACATGATAGAGGCTCACAAAGAAACCATCTCTAAGATGGAAGGTCGTAGTCGTGACTATGCCGATGAGATATCGGATCTCTCTAATGCTCTTGAGGAAGAGCGTGGGCATCATTTGACTCTTGAGGAGTCATACAATGATGACCATGCTAAGTTAAAGAAAGATCTTGATCATGCTCTTGTCGTGTCTTGTGTGCTAACTTCCGAGAAGGCTAAACTTGGGCTTGATCATGCTAGACTCAAGGAGGAGTTTTAGATACTTGAAAAGGCCCACAAGGTCTTGAAGGGTGCTCATGCTAACCTCAAGGAGTCTCATGCTCAACTCCAAGTTAAGCTAACCAAGGAAAAGGCCACCTTCCCTCATATGGTATTAATTGATAATGCATGTGCTACTAACCCGTGTTGTGAGCATGTGCATCTTGTGGAGGAGAATGCCAAGTTGAAGGATCAACTTGAGAAAGGGCTTGTGACTTGCATTCAAGGTGATAAGAACCTCAACGACCTTTTGAGCAATCGAAAGGAAGTTGTGGCCAAGAAGGGAATTGGGTTTGCACCCAAGTCCAAGAGTAAGAAGAAGAACGACAAGACCAAACGTCCTCCTCTCAAGCAAACTTTTGTGAAAGAGGGAGAGGGTGCTCCTAAGGAGAAGAAGGAAAAAGTGAAGGGATTTGATGTCCAAAAGGGCAAAACAATTTCCTCCAACAAAGCCGGCGACTTTAACCCGTCATATGTGTTGTGTCGTGCTAGTGATGGACATGTTTATGCTAAATTTGTTGGTTCTCCTTATGAGTACATTGAATGGTCTATTTGGGTTCCTAAGACCCTTGTTACTAACATCAAAGGACCCATTACTAAATGGGTACCTAAAACCAAGCATTGATCTCTTGTAGGTGTTTGCTTCCGGTGGGGGATCATGGTTGCTCGATAGTGGAGCAACAAATCATATGACCAGGAGCAAGGACTTGGTGGTGGATGTGCAAAAGATTCCATCAATGCCCAGGTGATGCCTCACATTCTAAGGTATTGGGTCTTGGCAAGGTTGTCATTTCTCATGATCTAACGATCGAGAAAGTCATGCTTGTTGAGTCTCTTGCATACAATTTTCTTTCCGTTCGTCAACTTGCACTCATGGGTTTTGCTACTTTCTTTGACATTGATACCGTGGCCCTCTTGTGGAGCAAGACTCTTAAAGTAGCCTTTGTTGGGCATGTCAAGAACGGTCTCTATGTGATTAACTTTTCGGAGCGACCCACTAAGACCGCGACATGCCTAATGGCTAAAGTTGACGTGGGATGGCTTTGGCATCGCCGTTTAGCCCACGTCAATATGAGATCATTGCAAAGTCTTCTCAAGGGGGACCATGTCCGTGGACTAACAAATGTTAGTTTTGCCAAAGATCGTGCTTGCAGTGCTTGTATTGAAGGAAAGCTCCATGAGAAGGCTCACCCTCCCACGACCATCATCTACTCGAAGAGACCTTTGGAGCTCCTTCACATGGATCTCTTTGGGCCTCCATCTTTTGATAGTCTTGGAGGTAGAAAGTATTGCTTGGTGATTGTGGATGACTATTCAAGATACACTTGGGTATACTTCTTCAAGAGGAAGAGTGAGACTCAACAAACCGTCATCGACTTTGCAAATGAAGCTCAACGTCAACATAATGCAAAGATCTTGACAATAAGAAGTGACAACGGCACCGAGTTCAAGAACTACACCTTGGATGAGTTTCTTAGTGATGAGGGGATCAAGCATCAATACGCTGCACCATATACCCCTCAACAAAATGGTGTTGCGGAGAGGAAGAACCGGACGTTGATGGATGCGACAAGGACCATGATGGCGGAGTTCAAGTCTCCATACAAATTTTTGGCCGAAGCCATCAACACAGCATGTCATGCATCCAATCGGCTCTATCTCTGCAAAGGCTTGAACAAGACTCCTTATGAGATACTCACCGGCAACAAGCCCAATCTCAAGTACTTTCGGGTGTTCGGGTATAAGTGTTTCATTCTCAAGAAAGGTGTTCGTTTGTCTAAATTTGAGGCTAGAGCTTATGAGGGCATATTTGTTGGTTATGCTACAAACTCTCATGCTTACCGTGTTCTCAACAAGTCCACCAGACTCATTGAGGAGACGTGTAACGTGGAGTTTGACGAAAATAACGTCTCCCAAGTGGAGCAAAGTGGTACTTGTGATGTAGGTGATGAAATTCCTCCTCAAGCCATAAGAAGAATGGGTATTGGTCATATTCTACCCATTGAGGAACCCCTTGTGGCCGAAGGAGAAGGACAATACTCCACTCAAGTGGAGCCTTCACCTACTCAAGACCCACACGCTTCCTAAGAACAAAGTGAAGGCCCTCAACCTCGTGAACAAGACCAAGGGCAAGATCAATCTCAAGATGGTGGTGAACCTCCAAATGATGCCCAAGGTCAAGTTCTTCCCCTCGAGCAAGTTCAAGATCATGAGCAAGCTCAAGATCAAGAACAAGCTCAAGACGGCGCTCAAGATGATCAAGTTAACCCTCCTTCTTCCACATCCGAGGAGGAATTAGAGCGTCGTGCCGTGAAGATTGCTTCCAAACTCACCACCAAAGGCCATCTCATGGAGAATGTGGTTGGAAGCCTAAGAAAGGGGGTAAGCACTCGTAGGCAATTAGCAAACTATTGTGAACATCACGCGCTTGTCTCTTGTGTTGAACCCCAAAAGGTCTTTGAGGCGCTTGAAGACTCGGATTGGCTCAATGCTATGCATGAAGAACTCAACAACTTCGAGTACAACAAGGTGTGGAGATTGGTGCCAAGGCCATCGGGGAACCACAACGTCATTGGAACCAAGTGGATTTTCAAGAACAAGCAAGATGCTCATGGGAACATCATTCGCAACAAGGCAAGATTGGTAGCGCAAGGCTACTCCCAAGTCAAGGGTATCGACTACGGTGAAACCTTTGCTCCCGTTGCTCGCCTTGAATCCATTCGTTTGTTGATTGCTTATGCTTCCCATCACAACTTTAAGTTGCAACAAATGGATGTGAAAAGTGCTTTTCTTAATGGTCGTATTAATGAGTTGGTCTATGTCAAGCAACCCCCCGGGTTCGAGGATACCTACTTCCTGGATCATGTGTATCAACTCGATAAGGCACTCTATGGCCTTAAACAAGCCCCACGTGCATGGTATAACCACCTTACCGAGTTGTTACAAGATCGTGGATTTGAAGTAGGGAAAATCGATCCCACTCTTTTTACTAAGAAGGTCAAAGGGGAGTTGTTTGTATGCCAATTATATGTTGATGATATTATCTTTGGTTCCCCTAACAAAGCTTTCAATGAGGAATTTGCCACTCTCATGACCTCCAAGTTCAAGATGTCTTTGATGGGAGAGTTGAAGTTCTTCCTTGGTTTTGATATCAAACAAAGAAGAGAAGGAACCTTCATCAACCAAGCCAAATATACTCAAGACATGCTAAAAAGATTCAAGCTAAGTGATGTCAAGCCGGCTTCTACTCCAATGCCTACCAAGTGCCAACTTGACATTGATCCCAATGGTAAAGCGGTGGATCAAAAGGTATATCGCTCCATGATTGGCTCTTTGCTTTACCTTTGTGCATCTAGACCGGATATCATGTTGAGTGTGGGAATGTGTGCACGGTTTCAAGCCGCACCGAAGGAAAGTCACTATGTGGCGGTCAAGCGAATCTTTCGATATTTGGCTCATACCCCAAACTTTGGCTTATGGTACCCAAGAGGGGCAAACTTCAAGCTTGAAGGATTCACGGATTCCGATTGGGCGGTAGACAAAGTGGATAGGAAGTCCACTTCCGGAGGGTGCCAATTTCTTGGTTGCTCTTTGGTGAGTTGGTCTTCCAAGAAGCAAAGTTGTGTGTCTCTCTCGTCCACGGAAGCGGAGTATGTAGCGGCCGGTAGTTGTTGTGCACAACTCTTATGGATGAGGCAAACTTTAAAGGAGTACGGTGTCATTTGTGACAAAGTGCCTCTTTGGTGTGATAATGAAAGTGCCATCAAGATTTCTCTCAACCCGGTGCAACATTTCAAGACGAAGCATATTGAGATTCGGTATCACTTCATTCGGGATCATATTAGGCGAGGGGAGATCGAGCTCAAGTATGTCAACACTCATGATAACCTTGTAGATATTTTCACGAAGCCCCTGGATGAAGCAAGATTTCGCGAGTTAAGGCATGAGCTAAATATCATTGATTCGAGCAATGTGACTTGAACCCTTGCACCCCCCACCACACTCAACTTGTTGTCTAGTTTAGGTGTAGGCATGGACATAGGGGGAGTGTTGTTCTCTCAATGAACTCTCCCTCCCCCATTATGCATAAAACGATCAACTCTTTCACATTAGCCATTTTTTATGGTACTTGTGCTTCAAAGACGAGTTTTGGTCATGGGCCCAAGGATAATTCTTCGCGGTGCCATACCAATTGACTCAAACATAGGTGGCTCCGGCCACCACCCTTTCTTGAGAAAGGCCTGAGCTCGCTCTACTTTCGTGCGGTTGTTTTTTCTTTTCGTTCTTTTCTCTGTTCTAAGTGTTGATTTCTCTAAGTTGTTGTCCCGTTTGTTTTGTTCCCTTCTCCTTGGTTTGGGCATTGGTGGTCGGGCGGTACAACCGGGGTCACGGGCGGTTCTACCGCTGATACCTGGTTGTGCTGCCCCAGTAGGTTTGCAATCGGTACTTGGGCGGTTTTAATGCTCATATTCACTGGGTTTCCTTCTTTGTCTAGGGCATTACTTAACCCTCCAAGTTTAGTGTTTGATATTTGGTTGGGAGAGATCGTTGTTTTTCTCCAGTCTAGTTTGCAGTACCTAGAAATCAGAATATTGCTTGTGTGATTCGCATATCTTGGTTAGATCTATCCCCCTAGTAGTGCCACTGTCAGCGGTTCTACCGCCTATACGGGCGGTACAACCAGTGGGGCGGTTCTACCGCCTATACGGGCGGTACAACCAGTGGGGCGGTTCTACCGGTGGGAGATCCGGTACAACCGGAATATGCGAACCACACATCATTGTTCTGGCTTCTCTGCTGTTGCATTTGTCGTGTGCTTTCCTCTCATTCTTGCTGGTTTTCGTGTGTTCTCTTCGTGTGTGTGTTCAGGTGGCTCTAGTTCTTGCTCTGCTCCTCGCAAGACCAAGAAGAGGGATCGAAGGACCGTGCGCCCGGCTGTGTCTGTTGATGAAGAGGAAGTCGTGATTCCCACCAAGCCCACTCGCCGTGAAAATTCTGCCGTTGCAAAGCAACGTGTGGTAATGCCACTGCACCGTTGGAAAGCCAAGGATTGGGAAGCCTTCCGCTTAAAGAATCCTTATGTGGTTCCCGTAGCTCCTCGTTGGACCACTGTTCAGTTTCGGAATGAGATGCAAGTGCGGATTGTTCATGAACTCTTTGAGCACAACAAGAACAGATATGCCAAGTAGTGGACAATCGATCTTGACCATTGGAGGAACAACCTGGAGTATTTTGGTGAGGCTTTGGCTCTTTGTGAGGAGTTTGATCTTGTCAAGCTCATGTCTGTCAACTGTGACTTTGATGTTCAACTCATCCATCAGTTCTATGCCATCGTTCACTTTGGAGAAGATGACGCGTGCACCCTCACTTTCATGTGCCGTGATGAGCTCTTTCAAGTTCCCTGGAGGACCTTTTGCAATGCTATTGGGTATGATTATACCGGTCTGGAAGGAAGGGGTGGCATTCGCCCCCATGACCATCCTGACTCCATGCCTAAGGAGAAGCTTGCCCCTCTGTACATTCGGGGCCGTGGTATTATTGGAGAATCTAAGGATTTGGTGAAGGTCTATGACATCATGCATCGCGTGTTTCGCAATGTGCTTCTGCCCAAGGTGGGGATCAAGATGAAATCCATGGCTATCTTGTTGACTTGATGGTTGCAATGAAGACCAAGGTGGGATCTGGGGGGACGTTTGATGTGTCCAACTGACTATGGCACGAGATGTACAACATGGTCATCTACAGGAAGGTACCCATTTATGCTCCTTTTGTCATGTGCTTTCTGAACTCAGTATGGGAGGTTCGCCGTCCTGGAGAGCCTCTCTCCTCTCCTGATAATCTCACTTTTCATGAAGTCAAGCTCCTTAAGCAGAAGAAGCACGCCGAGCCTCGTTTCCCTGCTGATGCTCCTGAGGATGTCTATGCCACTTCTGATGATGAGGATTTTGAGTTGGAGCCAGGGGCCAAGCCCTCGTGGGTGGACAAGCTCGCTGCCAAGGTGAAGAAGACTTCCTGCCTTCAGTCTGACATCCAGAAGAGGATGTACGAGGCACATGTCAATGAGAAGCTTGCCTGGCGTCGCCAAATTGCTATGACGAGGCACCTCAACATGTCAGTTTAGAGTGGTTCTGAGAAGAGCATCACACCGGAGGAGCGTTGGATTTCTTCCCACAACACCTGGACTGATGATGAAGCCCCCCTCAGCCCTCCACCTCCTTTACTGCTGCTGATGATATCATGGAGGACTCAGATCAGGACGATGATGAAGATTCTGATGATGATGAAGATCTAGATGCTACCGAGGAGTCAGAGGAGGAGGACTGAGCCTGGGGCGCTAGCTTCGCTCTCTTCCTTTTTGGTGTCTTGATGCCAAAGGGGGAGAGAGTGTGATAGGGCTCGGGAGTTGCATGGGTGTTTGCGTGGTGTGTGTTTCATGTTGAACTTTGTCAGTGGTCTCCAGTTGAACTTTTTTCGTTTCTCGGCTTGCTTTGTGTGGATCTTGTGCCTCTCCTGCTATCTTATTTTCATGTTTGTTGGTCATTATTGGTAGTATTGCTCTCGTTCCATTATGTTGTCCACCTTCGTTCTATGTGCTTTTAGTGGCGAGTCTATAAAATCTAGGGGGAGTCTCGACCTTAAAGTGTGCCTATGCTCTCTAACTGCTAGTTCAAATTGGGGCACACATCTAGGGGGAGCTCCGACTAGATTCTATAGATTTCTATCTTAAATCATGTTGTCATCATCCACCAAAAAGGGGGAGATTGAAAGGGCATTTCCCTACCTTATGTTTTGGACGATGATGACAACCCTTTGTTGGTCTAATCCTGTGCTAAATGTTTCAGGTTCTCGATGATTAGGCTTACATCGGATAGTTGTTCTCTCTCGAAGGAAATGATTGAAGACGGAGTCCTCTACGCTTTTTATCTCTTTGGTCGTAGGGAACCCGTACTATCAAGAGGGAATCCACTTTGGAAATAATAGGGGAATCCGTTCACGTACACCTCCATCACCCCTCTTTTGTCTTCCTCTCGTGTGAGAGAGAGTGCCTCCCTCTTGGTTTGACTTCTGCTGTGTTTTCCCAGCGGTTGTACCACTCGTCCGAGCGGTTGTACCGCTGGCTCTTGGCACTTTCCTGTCTTTGTCGAGCCGTGGTACCGCTGCCTTCGCGCGGTGGTACCGCCACCATGCTCTGCAAAGACCTGCGGCGGTTGTTCCGGCCATGCACCGCCCATGTACCGGTCAGGCTTCTGTTCTGATGCGGTTCCCGGGCGGTGGTGGCCTGGTTGGTCCGGTTGCTCCTCATCAACCGGTACTACCGGAAGTTCAAGTGGTTCTACCGCTCTTACCTTAGCCGCTCAAGCGCTCAAGGCCAAGCGGTTGCACCAGCCCCGCACCGCCCAACCAGCGCCCTCAAGGGTGACTCCGTTCTGTTTCAGTGCGGTAGTTGTGCGGTGGCTGGGCGGTTGGTCCGGTTATTTTCTAATAACCGGTACTGCCGCCTGGTGGCCCGGTTGTACCGACTGGTAGGGTTCTGCCGCTACATCGTGAGCCCCGGTTGTACCGAAACAAGGAGCCGTTGTACCGCTGCAGTGTTGAAAACGCAGTAACTGTTGGATTTATTAGGGCTGCTATATAAGGTGGTTCTTCCACCTACCACTCTCACCTCTTACCTCTCTCACTCCACCATTAATGCTCTCAAGCTCTCTTGCCCGATCTCTCTCTCTAGCCACTCAAACTTTTTGATTTGCTAGGGATTGAAGGAGGAGACCTAGATCTACACTTCCACCAAAGGATATTTGCTTCCCCCATACTTTCTAGTGTGGATTTTGTTACTCTTGGGTGTTTGAGCACCCTAGACGGTTGAGGTCACCTCGAAGCCATATTCCATTGTGGTGAAGCTTCGTGGTTTCGTTGGGAGCCTCCAATTAAGTTATGGAGAGAGCCCCAACCTTGTTTGTAAGGGTCCGGTTGCCGCCTTCAAGGGCACCAATAGTGGAATCACGGCATCTCACATTGTGTGAGGGCGTGAGGAGAATACGGTGGCCCTAGTGGCTTCTTGGGGAGCATTGTGCCTCCACACCGCTCTAACGGAGACGTACTTTCCTTCAAAAGGAAGGAACTTCGGGAACACATCCTTGTCTCCACCGGTTCCTCTCTTGGTTATCTCGCACCTTTACTTTTGCAAGCTTACTTGTGTTGTTTCCTTTGCTTCGTGTGCTTGTTGTTGTTGCATCATATAGGTTGTTCACCTAGTTGCATATCTAGACAACCTACTTTGATGCAAAGTTTAATTTGGTAAAGAAAAGCTAAAAATTGTTAGTTGCCTATTCACCCCCCTCTAGTCAACTATATCGATCCTTTCAGCGTTTGGTCTTCGGGTGTGGTTCACTTTTGAGAGTGAGGTTGTTCACTTGTGCCCAACAGGAAAAGTGTGAAAAATTTAGCGAAACAACAAGATATTAATGTGGTTCACTTCGATATATGTCGCGGTTCACTTGCCCTCCTCTCCGCTGTCCATTCCCGTTCACAAAAAAATTGAAAAAAAAACTCGTCTAGGAAAAATTACGTGTGACAAAAGAAACCATGAAGTTCACTTGACTGTCCAATGCAGTGCAATTTTTCAGTCTAAAGTAGTGCGTTCTTCTATCTGATGCAGTTCCTTCGTTGATTTTGGTGTCACAAAAAACAAAGTGTCCGCATTTTCATATTTTTAAAACTGCTCTTAAACTGTAAGGAATTAGAGAGAGTGCTCTACATGAAAAATTTGCGTCTCGGTGATATCTTTCTAGCGGCGTAACGTTTAAATTTGTGAAAAACAGCCGGTGCCTCTCGTCGTCAACCGCACAAATTTTAAAATTAACTAAAAACCATAAGGAATCTCAAAAACATTTTAACATATGAAAGTTGCTCCTCATCCGTAGCTTTCCAACGGCGTATCATACGTCTCATTTCGATAAACGGTTAGAAAACTGGAGCGAAAACAGTATCGAAAATTTGAAAAAAATTGATAAACAAAATTCCGCGATTTAGTAAATTTGAAACTGCTCTTAAACCGTAACGAATTAGAGAAAATAATAGATATGAAAAAGATGCGCCTCGACGATATCTTTCCAATGGTGTACCATTTGCTTCATCCTGACGAGAGGTTTAGAAGAAATCGCGAAAAAACGCTCGCTGCCACTCATGATGGACCGCACCATTTTCAAAACTGCTCTTAAACCGTGAGGAATCTCGAAAATTGTTCAACAAGGAGAATTTGCGCCTAATCCATAGCTTTTCAACAGTATATTACACGCCTCATTCCGACAAACGGTTAAAAAGTAGAGCAAAAAAAAGTACCGAAAATACACAGCGTGCAGTTTTTTGCGACGGGAAGTTCACTCGTGAGAGTACTGCAGCACACTTGGTTCAAACAATGGCGTGCACTTGCGTTGAGCATGTAGTGCGGAAGTGTTATCAGAATAATTATCTATATTGCAGCCACCTTGAAAGCTTTTGTTTGATCCATTGAATTTTGGGATAATTATTTTGGTGCCCTTAGTTGTGTCCCACTCGGCAGGTTTACCCCTAGTTTCTGAAAACACTTGTTCCTGCCCAAACCACTTTGCTCCTCTTATGCTTTTGCCCTTTGACCGTTTGACCATCACTTTGAAAACTTCATAAAAACTTCATACTAACTCAGAAAAATTCAAATAAGATATCAAAATGTTCAGAAAAACATCACCTATAGGTGCATGTCATTTGCATTCATGAAAAAAGTGTTGGCCAATCCCCATCTTAGTTTTAGCTCATATGACCTTAGCATGAATAGTAAATTCTAAAAAAATTCTAAAAGTTATAAAATAAATTGGTTGCAAACTTTGACCAATGTTTTCAGTGCTTGCCAAGTTTCATAAGGGAATGACATTCGTGGAAGTCGTGGAAAAAATGAAATTTTGGAGCATTGATTTTTGTTTTTTTGCCATGACTTTCATGAATGTCATTTCCTTATGAAACTTGGCAAGCACTCAAAACATTGGTCAATGTTTGCCAGCAATTTTTTTAGAATTTTTAGATTTTTTTTAGATTTTACTATTCATGCTAAGGTCATATGAGCTAAAACTAAGATGGGGACTGGCCAACACTTTTTTCATGAATGCAAATGACATGCCCATATAGGTGATGCTTTTCTGAACATTTTGATATCTTATTTGAATTTTTCTGAGTTAGTATGATTTTTTTATGAAGTTTTCAAAGTGATGGTCAAACGGTCAAAGGGCAAAAGCATAAGAGGAGCAAAGTGGTTTGGGCAGGAACAAGTGTTTTTGGAAACTAGGGGTAAACTTGTCGAGTGTGACCCAACTAGGGGCATAAAATCAATTATCCCTTGAATTTTAATTAACACAAATGTCACACAAACACATACACACGGATATATATTATCTAACCTCCAATCCATATTAAATGTGACATAAATGACATGCCGGCTAGTCCATGACCGCTGCCGATAGCGAGGAATAGTAGAACATGGGAGGCCGCCGTTGTAAGGGCATCTTTATCCCTTAGTAGTTTTGGTGATTGATGACAATGCTTTTGCGGACTAATCATGTGCATTGAGCTTTTTAGATATATCATGTCTAAACACAAGCCGATTTGGTGTCCCTCGAAGAATATTGAAGACGGCGTTCCTCTAATTCTTTTCGGTGGATTTGAGTCGTAGGAAAGCCATACTATTAAAAGGGGGTCCGTGTTGGAAAGGTTTGGGTGGAATCTCACGTACACATTTGTTCCTTTTTTGCACCACCTTTCCTTTAGCTCTTTGGCCCATCCTCCCACTACTAGGGAAAACCTTATACACAGAATCTTACCAGTAGCGCGTGTTAAAATGAGGCGCTACTGCTACTTAGCACTAGCGCGTCGGCTAAAACGGCGCTACTGTTACCCGCTTAGCAGTAGCGCGGCAGGAACAGAACGCGCTACTACTATAATTGCCACACCGTTCCCGACGTGCTATGTATAGTAGTAGCGCCCTTCTAGAAACAGCGCTACTAGTACGGATTTTAGCAGCAGCGCATTTTCGCTCCCCACGCTGCTGTTAAAGCTATTTTCACCTAACCCCCCGCGCGGCCTGATTCCCTCTCCTCTGCTTCCTCCCCCAATTCCCCACTCTCTCTTATCCCCCTCATCGCCTCCGCCGGAGCCCCTCCCCTCGCCCTCACCGGAGGCCCTGCCCTCGCTCTCCACTGGAGTCTGCCCCTCGATGTCATCACGCGCCTGTGCCTCCTCCTCCTCGACCTCGACCTTGCCGGAGCCCCGGCCCTCGCTCTCCGCCGCCGTCTCGCTCGACCCGCCTCGCCACCGTCTCCCCCGACCCCGCCTTGCCGCGCCTCGGTGCCGCCGTCTCCCCCGACCCCATCTCTCTCCCCGCCCTCTGTAAGCACTCTCCCCTTCCGATCCCTCTTCTTTGCTTAGTATGAACCCTAGCTATTTAGTGCTAGTTAGTATGAACCCTAGGCTATTTTTAGTGCTAGTTAGTTAATTACAATTAGTATTAACCATATTTAATTAGGTAGTACATACCCTAGTTAAAAAATGGATACTTATATGGTAATTAGGGCAGTAGTTCCTAGGTACTAATTAGTTAATAAGAACTAGGTACTAATTAGGTACTAGTTTATTTTTATTTATAGTAAGTTTATTTTTAATAAGAACTAATTGAATTAATAGAACTAGTTAGTAATAACTTGTTGCTATTTTTTAGTTAAAGCAATTTTTCCCGCATCGATGTGGACGATGCCTATCCCGCATCCTCGTCGTCGAGTCGGCGGAGGACGACACCTGCTTGACCAGACGGGCCATGTCCGGGACTAGACTCCGCCGGGGTGGTACTGGGAGGCGCTACCTACCGGGGGGCGCAGGTTGGTGAGGAGCCAGCCTGTCGTTGACCTGAACCTTCTTTGGTGGTGGTCGCGTGGGCCAGTGACGGTCCAGAGGCTCGAGGACCCCGCGGAGGTGGTGCATCACCGTGTCAGTGAGGAGGATGCGCACGTCCGTTGCTACTTGTTTGTGTTGGAGCACAGGTTCTCCAATACCTGGCAGGTTCTCCAGGGATCTCACTGGAGCTATGATCCCGTGATGGTTCCTTCTCTGTGGGTGTCCACCGCCCGCGCC
The DNA here is from genome assembly GCF_002162155.2 of Triticum dicoccoides. Lineage (NCBI taxonomy): Eukaryota > Viridiplantae > Streptophyta > Magnoliopsida > Poales > Poaceae > Triticum > Triticum dicoccoides. The sequence continues at coordinate 200,455,689 of NC_041391.1, read as the reverse complement.
GATACCCGTCGTGTGCTAGGGTATTAGTTGTATTAGTGATGTTATATGTATGACACTATTCGGGATGTATTAGTGATAATATTCGACGATGTACGAACGCATGAGATGATTTACTTTTGCTTATTTAATGCATGCTAATTTGAGTCCTATAAGATATTTTGAAATGTATATCTTGTGTTGCTCAAATAGGATATGTGCTTGCCCAAGTGGCCGGTCATGTTTGCAGGTTACACCTCCGAGTGGCCTATGTTTTGCCGGAGTGTTGATTCATTTCCGTTCCGGCAAATTTCAGGCACTCGATATGTCCTATTTTAGTAAAGGTCATGCCGGATTTTTCCATGAATTTTGGCATGACTTGTGCCAGAATATGTAGGAAATATCGAGTGCCCTGGATTTGTGTGTTGAGTATCCTGGTAGTTGTCTTCAATCAATTTTCAATTAATGTTTTAACTATGAACATAGGAAATGTCTGACGATGAAAAGGATTTCGGTATTTGCAAATACTGCGAAGACGAGCGCGGCCTGTGTGACAGAATCTTCCTAGATGATGATAGGCGCTTCAACATCAAGCTGGACGAGAACTTCGAAGTGGATACAGTAAGTCACAACGACAAGTCTTTTTTCGTAATTAAGCATGACATATGCTTCATTTGCTTCAACTTATTGTTTTTGCTAGTCTACTAGCGTATCCCCTGCCATGCAATAGTTTTTGTATTGGATAAGTTAGGTTTCAGTTCTATGACAACTACTATGGAGGTAAAGAGAGTTTATTTGAAGACCGAGCATGGTTATATTTTCCATGCAAAATTATACAACAAAGACGACTACACCTATTTTGGATGCAAAACATGGCGAGCACTATGCAAGACTTATGCATTTGAGCCTGATATGGTTATCACCTTTGATATTCGTCCGGAAGATGGTATTGAAGGTAATACCGACATCTTGGGTCGATGTGCAGACGCCTCCAGTTCTACGAAAATGTGAGTTTCTCAACCATATTTATGTCTTTGATATTGTTTATTCAAAAATAGTTGACAACTAATTTCTATTGACAGCTTATTTCCAATCAAGCAAACATGTCCAGCGCTTGGTAGACAGGACCTACTACTGTCCCGGGGCTGAACTAAACTGCGAGGAGATAAGTCATTATGTTCATGGCTTGAGGATCTTCATACTGCCAAGACAAATTATTTTTTTGGAGTTGCAAATCTTAGTACTCAAAACATGCGACCAATAGTGTTCGTATTGAACTACGGTCACATCTATTTAGGAAAGATGGTAAGATTTTTACTATTGTACTCAGTGCATCTTTCGCATACATTATTTTTAAGCTAAATTTCATTGCTAAGTATGTTACTATACGATGTTCTTCAACAGGGATTCCTGCTGAATGTTGTGCCTCATTGGATCAAGACTAAAGGTCAGATGAGAATTGTTATCTTACGACCAAGATATCCTACAATGCACTTTAGTGCATTTAGGACTTCTAATAGCGAGGAATACTTAATAGTGAAAGATTGGAGCAAAATTGTGAACGATCGCAGAGAAGTACTAGGGGCAGCAATCAGAAGCGCAGCCCACGATTAGGAGACAGGTTCATCTGCATGCTCCAACTTGATGAAGAACGAGTGCTACACATGTTTTATGTTATTTTACCTGAGAGAGAGCAGCAGGAGTGATTAGCTAGTGTTGGTGGCAATGACTGATGATTTTTATTAGCTAGTGTTGCTGGTGATTAGATAGCTACCGCAGTTAGTGTTGGTGGTGATTAGCTAGCTAGAATGAGTTTGAAGATGGTGATGTGCTACACTATGACTATGATGATTAAATAACTACTGTTGATGTTATGACTATGATGATGATTAAATAGCTTGTGCTGGCGGATTAGATTCAAGTGGAGGCAACATGTGGTGCACATCGAAAGTACTACTAGTCCAAACTAGATCAAGTTCAGTTTAGTAGTATACTTTTGACATGCACCACATATTGCCTCCACTTGAACCTAATCCACCTTCATTTGACACACTGTTATGGACATAATGATGTAAACCTCATAACTGGTATTGTACCAATATTTATACGATGGCGCATAAATACACTAAAAATAAAAAAAATAAAAAAAGAATACTAGTAGAGATGGAGAGAAAACACGCTGCCACTAGTTACATTAGCAGTAGCGTGGGAGTGAACAAACGCTGCAGCTATTTGTCCTAGCAGTAGCGCGTGCGGGCACGCGTTACTGCTAAGCAATAGCTGTAGCACCTTATTAGTAGCGCGCCTCCCCGTGCTACTAGTGAGCACAAAACCAGCGCTACTGCTAGGGTTTTCCCTAGTAGTGTCCGTCTCTCTGTGTCTCTGCAAAATGAAGGATTCATGTTGTTGCTGAACTGAGACAGGCGGTAGTACTGCTCCCCAGAGCGGTACTACCGCTGGCCCTTGCGGTAGTACCGGGCTCCTGCATGGTAGTACCATAGGTACTCATGGTAGTACCGCTCCTTGGGAATGGTAGTACCATGGCCTCAACCAGGAGCAGTTGCTCAAGCGGTAGTAGGAGCGGATCTAAATTTTTACATCTGCTCCCTACGCGGTAGTACCATGAGTTCTGGCCAGGCACAGCAGCACGGGCGGAAGTAGGGGTGGATATAATTTTTTACATCCACGCCCTACACAGTAGTACCGTGCCAGGCTTGCGGTAGTACCGTGTTGGATGTTTGCATAGACCCAAACTCAGCGGAAGTAGTCACGGATATAATTTTTTATGTCTGTGCATTCTCAGCCTTGTTGGGGAACGTAGTAATTTCAAAAAAATTCCTACGCACACGCAAGGATCATGGTGATGCATAGCAACGAGAGGGGAGAGTGTTGTCCACGTACCCTTGTAGACCGAAAGCGGAAGCGTTAGAACAACGCGGTTGATGTAGTCGTACGTCTTCACGATCCGAACGATCCAAGTACCAAACGTATGGCACCTCCGAGTTCAGCACACGTTTAGCTTGATGACGATCCCCGAACTTCGATCCAGCAGGGTGTCGGGGAAGAGTTCCGTCAGCACGACGGCGTGATGACGATGATGATGCTCTACCGATGCAGGGCTTCGCCTAAGCAGCGCTACGATATGACCGAGGTGGAATATGGTGGAGGGGGGCACCGCACACGGCTAAGGAATGATCACGAAGATAAACTTGTGTGTCATGCGGTGCCCCCTGCCCCCGTATATAAAGGAGGGAGGGGGGAGGTGCGGCCGGCTGATACGTCTCCAACGTATCTATAATTTTTTATTGCTCCATGCTATATTATCTACTGTTTCGAGCAACATTGGGCTTTATTTTCCACTTTTATATTATTTTTGGGACTAACCTAATAACCGGAGGCCCAACCCAGAATTGCTATTTTATGCCTATTTCAGTGTTTCGGGGAAAAGGAATATCAGACGGAGTCAAAACGGAACGAAATCAACTGGAGAAGTTATTTTTGGAAGGAAAGCGGTCCAGGGAACTTCGAGTGCACATCAGGGGGGATACGGGCTGCCCACGAGGGTGGGCCCCCCCCCCCCGGGCGTGCCCCCTGCCTCGTGGGGCCCCCGTAGCTCCTCCGACGTACCCCCTGCACCCATATATACTCTCGTACCCTAAAACTTCCAGAACAGAGATTAGATCAGAAGTTCCGCCGCCGCAAGCCTCTATAGCCACGAAAAACCAATCGGGGCCCTCTCCGGCACCCTGTCGGAGGGGGCCATCATCACCGGTGGCCATGGAGGAGTATCCCGGAGGGGTCTTCATCACCATGAAGGCCAAGGACCAGAAGGTGGAGGCCATGGAGGAGGAAGCACAAGGGGGAGAACCTCTCCTCCTCTCTTTCGGTGGCGCCGGAGTGCCATCGGGAGGGGAATCATCGCCACGGTGATCATCTTCATCAACATCACCATCATCATCACCATCCTCATCTCTTTTACGCGGTCCACTCTCCCGCACCCTGTTGTAATCCCTACTTGAACATGGTGCTTTATGCCACATATTATGATCCAATGATGTGTTGCCATCCTATGATGTTTTGAGTAGATATCTTTTGTCTTTGGGTTGATTGATGATCTAGATTGGTATGAGTTGTATGTTTTACTTTGGTGCTGTCCTATGGTGCCCTCCGTGTCGCGCAAGCGTGAGGGGTTCCCGCTATAGGGTGTTGCAATATGTTCATGATTCGCTTATATTGGGTTGGTGAGTGAACAGAAGCACAAACCCGAGTAAGAAGGATTGTTGTGTATGGGAATAAAGAGGACTTGATGCTTTAATGCTATGGTTGGGTTTTACCTTAATGATCTTTAGTAGTTGTGGATGCTTGCTAGAGTTCCAATCATAAGTGCATATGATCCAAGTAGAGAAAGTATGTTAGCTTATGCCTCTCCCTCATATGAAACTGCAATGACGACTATTGGTCTTGTTAACAATTGCCTAGGAGAATTCCGCACACCGATCCACCATTATTCCGCACTCGCTATTTATAGTTTTAATATTATATTCTAACTTTATGATAACAACACCTACTTTTATGTATTAGCTCTCCGATATCATAGAAAATTATCCTCTTCATGCCCACAACAAAGTTTTATTTCTTGTTGCTAGTTGGAAGCAAACGTCTGGTGCACGTAGAGTCGTATCGGTGGAAGATAGGGCTTGAGAGAATATTGATCTTACCTTTAGCTCCTTCTGGGTTCGATACTCCATACTTATCACTTCCACCTTTGGAAAGTGCTACGATGATTCCTTGCACTTGGGGATTATCAAGCTCTTTTCTGGCGCCGTTGCCGGGGAGCAATAGCGTGGGGTTGATATTCTCGTGTGTGCTTGTTTGCTTCCTTCACTAAGTAGATTTTGTTTTTCGTTTTTGTTTCTATTTAGTTGTGGGTGAAACATACAAAAAAATATTAAATATTAAAATGCCATAAAAATTTATTACTTGCCTTTCATGCCTAAAAAGTTTTTCAAAAAGAGAAGTGATTGGAAGGTTTTGCATTGAAGAAGTGAGGGTCGACCTTGAGCACTTGTGCTCATGCTCACGGAAACAATGTAGAATTTTTCATGGAAGTTTCTCTGTAAATAATTATCCCCTTTGTATATGTTCCTTGTATTATAAAAATAATATGCCAAGCTTTGGTTTTAGGATGATTAGATTGCTTGTTTGCTTTGTGCAAAACAAAAACAGAAACTTTGGCTGTAGTGCATGAATTTAAGTTTTTAACTAGAAAGTCAAATGGTTCTGATTATCTTTGCACATTACTTCTGTACAAATTTTTCAAATTGTCAAATTTAGTTTGTAATTTTAGGAGTTACAGAAGTTTTCCAAACTTCCAGATTACTACAGGCTGTTCTGTTTTTAACAGATTCTGTTTTGCATGTGTTGTTTGCTTATTTCGATGAATCTATGAGTAGTATAGGAAGGTATGAACCATAGAGAAGTTGAAATACAGTAGATTTAACATCAATACAAATAAAGAATGAGTTCATTACAGTACCTTAAAGTGGTAGTTTGCTTTATTACACTAACGGATCTCACAAGTTTTTGTTTAAGTTTTTGTGAGTGAAGTGTTTGAAGAACGAGGAGTTACCAATGTGAGAAGAATAAAGAGAGACAAGAGTTAAAGCTTGGGGATGCCCAAGGCACCCCAAGTAAATATTTCAAAGGATACTCAAGCATCTAAGCTTGGGGATGCCCCGGTTGGCATCCCATCTTTCTTCTTCAACAAATATCGGTATACCTCGGTTTTTGTTTTGTTCACATGATTTGTGTCCTTTGTGTTTTTCCTTTTCTTAAAGAACCATGCTAGCATGAGATATCCCTTCATTGATTTATATAATACTTCATGTGCTTCACTTAAATCTTTTTAAGTATGATCTTATGGAATTGCTCCATGAACTTCACTTATACCTTTTGGAGTATGAATAATACTATCATTTAAAGTGGGTTTGGAAGAGTGTCAACTTTAGGAATTAGTGATCCCACTATTTTGGAAGATATTGAATCTTAGTGTGATATTTATGAAAGTGGATTTGGAAGAGTGTCAACTTTAGTTAGTAATGATTCCACTATTTCGGAGGAGGTTCCAATTGAGTATGAGAACAAAGTTGTTATCCATGATGCCTCTGAAAACTATTATGAGGGAGGAATACGTGCTTGTAGGAGTTGCAATAATATTAAGTTTCCTCCGTATGTGCTTAAAGTTTTGAATGTTATGCTTGTTTTGCCTTCCTATTCTAGTTGATTGTTGTTCTTATAAATTTTGTACTCACAAAATCCCTAGGCATAGTAAGTGTGTTAGATTTAAATATGCTAGTCATATTATTCAAGATGCTCTCTTTATGTTTCAATCCCTATCTTTAAAGTGAGCATCATTGAAATCATCATGCCTAGCTAAAAGGCATTAAAGAAAAGCGCTTGTTGGGAGACAACCAATATTTACCCTTACTGTTTTTGTGTGTTTACATGATTAAGCTACTGTAGTAATCATGTTTTATATCTTTTTGTTTCAATAAAGTGCCAAGTAAGACCTTTGGGAAGACTTGGGTGAAGGTTAAAGTGATCTTGCTGTAAAAAACAGAAACTTTGCGCTCACGAGAATAGATGTCATTTTTTTACAGAAGAGTGCTTTTGAGTTGATTCTTTTTGCATAAGATTAATAGACAAATTCCTCACGTCCACCAATTTATTTCATAATTTTTGGAGTAGCATAAGTATGGTTATTATTCAGATCATTATAGACGGTTCTGTTTCTGACAGATTCTGTTTTCATTGCATAGTTTGCTTGTTTTCTAGTTTCTGTGACTTATATTTCTCAATATAAATTGTACAAATGATATGGTACAGTAGGCATTGTGTGACAACAATTGAACCTGTCTTTGATAGTACCCAAGTGCATGGTTTACTCTTTATCATACTAACCTATCTCACGAAGTTTGGATGAGTTTTGTGTGATTGAAGTTTTCAAGTTCAGGGTAAGATATCGATATGAGGAGAATAAGGAGTGGAAGGACCCTAAGCTTGGGGATGCCCGAGGCACCCCAAGGTAATATTCAAGGAAAACTCAAGCGCCTAAGCTTGGGGATGCCCCGGAAGGCATCCCCTCTTTCGTCTTCAAAACTATCGGTACACCTTACTCGGAGCTATATTTTTATTCGTCACATGATATGTGTTTTACTTGGAGCGTCATTTTCTTTTGTTAGTATTTGCTTGCTGTTAATTAGATTAATGTTTTGCATCTTTAGTTTCAATAAAGAAGTCAAGGATAGCCTTTGCCATGCTTATTTTGCTAGTATACATGTTGCTGTTTGAAAACAAAAAATTTACCGCTGTTGCAAAAATTCCCTAGAAAATTCAGAGAGTGGTATAATGTTGAATATTTTTTCATATTGAGCTCTGATAAATATACTACACTGGGAATTTTCTCTCATAATTTTTGGAGTTAGGGAAGTATTGATACTCTTGCATTCTTTACAAACTATACTGTTTTGGCAGATTGCTGTTATGGTTGCATTGTTTGCATATGTTTGCTTGTTTAATGATTCTATTTGAGGATAGGAGTGTTAAATATGCAGAGGCATTTAGTATGCAATGTTGAATAATAATTTTAGTAATTTGCTACAGTAGAAAATGATAAGGTTTTGCATTGGTTTATACTAACCTATCTCACGAGTTCTTGTTGAGTTTGTTGTGAATGAAGCTTTTGATAAAAAGAGAAACCATGATATGAGAGGAATTAAGAAGACACAAAAGCTCAAGATTGGGGATTCCCAAGGCACCCCAAGATAATATTTCAAGAAGTCTCAAGCACAATTCTAAGCTTGGGGATGCCCCGGTAGGCATCCCACCTTTTCTCTTCAACAACTATCGGTTAGTATCGGTTGAACCTAAGTTTTTGGTTCTTCACATAAGTTGTGCTATCCTTCCAATGTCATTTTATTTTGTTTTGCTTGCTGTTTGAATAAAATCATTGGATCTGAAATATTGAATGAAAAAGAATCCTCCCATGGCTAGTTAGTAATTATTTGCCTACTCAGTGCCCTTCACTCAAATCTTTTGGAGTAGTTTGTCATTTACTCTTGTGCTTCACGTATACCCTACGAGTAAATGGGGGAATGAATTGAATGTCATAAATCTGAATTTTTTTATATGTTTCATATGCTTATAACATGGTTAGTGATGACTTCACACATAGAAAGTATGAGGCATAAAAGTTGTTGAGAGTTGACAACCGTAGTTTTGGTCATCGTTGCAATTAATAGGAAGTAATAAGGAAAGAGAGGATCACATACAAATATATTATCTTGGACATCTTTTATGATTGTGAAGCACTCATTAAGTATGACATGCTAAAAGAGTTGACGTTGGACAAGGAAGACAACGTAATGGTTTATGTTTTCCGACATCTCAGTTAAAGCATATTGTCATTGACCTTCCAAACATGTTGAGCTTGCCTTTCTCCCCCATGCTAGCCAAATTCCTTGCACCAAGTAGAGATACTACTTGTGCTTCCAAATATCCTTAAACCTGGTTTTTCCATGAGAGTCCACCATACCTACCTATGGATTGAGTAAGATCCTTCAAGTAAGTTGTCATCGGTGCAAGCAATAAAAATTGCTCTCTAAATATGCATGACTTATTAGTGCAGAGAAAATAAGCTTTGTACGAACTTCTTGTGGAAGTAATAAAAGCAACGGACTGCATAATAAAGGTCCACATACAAGGGGCAATATAAAGTGACGTTATTTTGTATTAAGATTTTGTGCATCAACCCTAAATGCGCATGACAACCTCTGCTTCCCTCTACGAAGGGCCTATCTTTACTTTATGTTTTTACTTTATGCTTGAGTCAAGGTGATCCTCACATTTCCCTTTTTTCATTTTATCCTTTGGCAAGCTCCTCGTGTTTGAAAGATCATGATATATATATATATATATATATATATATATATATCCAATTAAATGTAAGTTAGCATGGGCTATTATTGTTGACATCATCTAAAGGTGAATACGTTGGGAGGCAACACAATAAGCCCCTATCTTTCTCAGTGTCCGGCTGAAACTCCATAACCACAAGTATTGCGTGGGTGTTAGCAATTGTAGAAGATTATATGATAGTTGAGTATGTGGACTTGCTGAAAAACTCTATTCTTGACTCTTTCTGATGTTAGAGCAAGTCCAGCAGCGCCCCGAAACCATCCCCCATCGTCATTATAGGGGAGAAAAGCAAAAAAACAGCCTCCAGCAGTTCCCCGAACGTCTCCCCTTTATTTCTGCCTCCCCGAAAACGACCCCTCTCTCCCCTCTATCTAGGGGAATGGCGACCTCCCCGACCCCCTCCCCGATTCGCTGACCGGCGCAACCGCTGCCTCCGGAAAGCTCCGCCCCGCCACAATGCCGCCGCCGTCACTGCATCAGGTTCGTTCTTTTCATGTTTTTCTCTTAGATCCGAGCAGAATAGAAAGGGGAAGGAGAGAGGGCGCCGCCGGGCAATGGATACTGGGGGCGCGACCGATTTGGCTACAGATGAGGAGGTGCTATGCTGCCGTGGCTGCCATGGCTGGGGGGAAGGGGGCGGCTGTCGTGACTCGGCTGGGGGAGCCGCGCGCCCGCCGTGGCTGAAGACCAAACGGGGGGAGGGGTGTGGCCGCCGCCGTGGGTGAAGACCAGATGTGGGAGGGGCGTGGCCGCCGCCGGGCAGTGGGTTCGGCAAGGAGGGAGGCGCTAGAAGGGAGGAGCTGGGCGCTGCTGCTATAGAGATGGCATGCATCCATGGTGTGGCTTGCTGGAGCTGCTGCTACTGCCCGCTTCTGCTAGAGAGAACAGAGAGAAAGAGAGCAGAGATATGAGAGATGTTGTGATTGCTGCACATTAATATAGATGTATGGTGCTTTCTTCATGATGTATGATGTTGTATGATGTGTTTGCTGCACATTTAGATATAGATTAGAGAGATAGGTTGCTACTGATTGTTGGTGCTATTGCTAGTAATTTTCCACTGACTGTTGCTGCTATTTGATTTCATTTGTATTTGCTACTGATTGCTAGTGACTGCTGCAAGTTAATTGCTACTGGGATATAACATTTACATAGCTATTTGCGATTGATTGCTGCTAGTTATTTGATATTGGTTGCTGCACATCTATATGATGTATGGTTCATTCGTTTTTGTTTCAGGTTTAAGTAATGGACGATCAGAGTTATTTTGAACTTTTGCAAAGTGATGTCGGATTGAATGATTTGCACTGGACCGAAGAAGAACAAATGGATCTCGAAAAGGATGAAGAAGAACAAACTGATCTCGAAGGGCCTGCAGAACCTACCCCTCCTATGACAGCAAGGTCTTTGAAAGCAAAGGGGAAGAAATCAAGCGCCTCGAAACCAAGCGCTTCGAAGAGGCAAAAGAATTTCAGCAAGGCTGAAGACTTAACTTTGGTGGATGCATACCTTGAGATAACTCAAGATCCAATCATAGGAGTCGACCAATCTCATGATTGTTATTGGAAAAGAATCGATGCTTATTTCCATGCCAATAAATCTGAAGACCATGGTCGCACACAAGGTTCTCTTCAGCATCGTTGGGCTATTATTCAAGAACAAGTGAATATATTTTGTGCATGTTATAGTCAGGTCCTGAATAGGAACCAAAGTGGGATGACACGTGAAAATAAGGTAACAAATATGCTTTGCATGGTTCCTATTTTGTTCATATCTTTGTTGTGCTGATGCATATGTATTAATGTAGCTATGTTAAGCGATTGTTCTCTATGCCAATGGAGACAAGGCAAATAAATCATTTGGATTGATGCATTGCTTTAATAAGTTGGAAGACACCGAGAAGTGGAAATCTCGGCCCCCAAAAAAACAGAAGACATCCTCCTTGGATACTCCTAATTCATCATCTGCTAGTTTGTTTGAGGATGAAGCTACATCTCCCTCTAAAGTTGTCCCCAAGAAAAGGCCACCTGGAATCAAGAGGGCTAAAGATGCAGCATGGCGGGCTCAAAGTTCTTCCAGTACAGTTAATAGTAGTGCCATGGAATCATTTGGGGGTATCTTGGAGACAAGGGAGTCAAAAAGACAAGAGCGATTTGAGCTCATGATTGCAATGGACAAACAGAGAGAAGAAGATAGGTTGGTAGAAGAAAGAAAGAAACTTGCAATACAAGAAAAAAAGATGGAATTAGAAGAAGAAAAGATACGAATCATGAGAATGGCGAAAGAACGCATGATGGGGGTGAAGAAAGCAAAATAATGAGCATGGACCTTAGTGGCATGGATGAGCAAGAACAAGAATTCTACAAATTAAGGAAGAGCCAGATCATCAACCGACATCGTAACTCGTCGGCTTGAGCTATGTGTTGTAATCTGTAGTACTTATTATCTTCGAACCATTTGGACGAAATGTGTCTTGTAATCTGTACTACTTATTATCTTCGAACCATTTGGATGAAATGTGTCTTGTAATTTGTACTAATTATTATCTTTGAACCATTTGGATGAACTATGTGTAGTAATCTGTACTATATCTCTGAACCATTTGGCTGACTATGTGTAGTAAACTATTGCTTCCATTATTTATAAAATGATACAGATAGTGCTTACACTCCCATTATAATTGAAAAACAGTACACACTTGCATAATCTAAAATGGTGACATAGACTACATTATTGAAAGCTGCATCAGTCCACGGATCTGCCATAGGTGCTCAACTAGATTAGCTTGCCGCTGATAGTGAACTTGTTTGTCTCGAATATCACTCTAAGCTTGAAGAAACTGAGTCAATGTAGCCGCCTCTCGGTGAGAAGGTGTCACTAGTTCTCCCATGTTATCGTAGCGGTAGTCTACACGACTTCCATGCTCATCTTCTATTATCATGTTATGTAGGATGATACAAGCTGTCATCACTTCTCCGAGTGTCTCCAGATCCCAATACCTTGCCGGTCCACGTACAATAGCAAAATGAGCTTGCAGAACACCAAAGGCTCGTTCGACATCCTTCCAACATGCTTATTGAAACCGGGAGAAATTTTTGTTCTTCTCACCTTTGGGATTTGGTATTGTCTTCACAAAAGTTGCCCACTACGGATATATGCCATCTGCAAGGTAATACCCCGTGTTGTAGTTGTGACCATTGATGGTATAATTCACTTCTGGAGCATGCCCTTCAACTAGGTTTGCAAACACAGGTGAATGGTGGAGGACATTTATATCATTATGAGATCCTGGTAAACCAAAGAAAGAATGCCAAATCCAAAGGTCTTGTGAAGCAACGACTTCAAGAATGACCGTGGGTACGCGTTTATGGCCAACAAAAAAACCTTTGTGTGCAGTAGGGCAATTTTTCCACTTCCAATGCATGTAGTCGATGCTTCCGAGCATACCCGGAAACCCCCTTTGCTCTCGAATTGCAAGTAATCTAGCAGTATCTTCGGCATTTGGAGATCTCAGGTATTGACCCCCAAAGACCTCGATCACAACATGCACAAATCCTCTAAGATTTTCTAAAGCGGTGGACTTTGCTAGCCGACAATACTCATCAGTAAGATCAGCTGCTATCCCATAAGCTAGGATTCGAAATACCGAGGTCAATTCTTGATATGGATGTAAACCAGGAACACCAGCACTATTTCTTCTCAGGGAAAAATAGCTATCATGTGCCTCTATAGCACTTGCTATGCACAGAAAAATAGGACGATGCATTCTATACCTGTGAAGAAAAACTTAAATGAGACATGAAGAGCAACTACTATGGTGAAAACGAAATAGATGCACAAATTTCATACCTATTGCGAAACATCCTTGCCTTGAAGGTGGGGTTCTCTGCAAAATAGTCCTTGTGGAGATTCTGAAAGCGTTCTGCAAAATCGCGCTGAAGAGATTGACGTCCCGGTTGTGAACCTCCATGTCGTGGAGCATCCAACCGGGCTTCTTCTTCCTCTGCTACAATTGCAGCCATCACGAGTTCCTCATCTTCGGAGGAGGAATCTTCGCAAAACTGTCGGGCCAAACTTCGATGGTGACTCATTTCGTTGTGGAGAGATGGCAGAGAGATGGCGCAAGAGAGGTAGAAGAGGAGGCACGATCAGGATTGTGATAGATATGAGGGGTGATCATGTATTTATAGGGCTGAAACTAGCCGTTGGAAAACTAGCCGTTGGAAACTAGCCGTTGGTAGTTATGAAATATTCTTAAAATATAGAATAAGAGAGATGTTTAGGGGAACTGCTGGAGTTGAGCAATTTTTAGGGGAGAATATTTTTAGGGGAGTCCCTTGTTTTGAGATATAGGGGAGAAATTTTAGGGGAACTGCTGGACTTGCTCTTATGATAAATTGCAATTGCTTCAATGACTGAGATTATAGTTTGTTAGTTCTCAATGAAGTTTCTGAACCATGCTTGACATTATGAATAGATTGTTACTTGATCATGAAAAGTTTTATGAGATAAGCTGCTATTATGACACATATTGATGCTAGAAAAAGTGATTGGAATTATCATTGATCAAACTTAAGCACTTACTAGCACTCCGCATAAAAAATTATCTTCTTATCATTTACCTACTCTAGGACGAGCATGAATTAAGCTTGGGATGCCTGATACGTCTCCAACGTATCTATAATTTTTGATTGCTCCATGCTATATTATCTACTGTTTCGAGCAACATTGGGCTTTATTTTCCACTTTTATATTATTTTTGGGACTAACCTATTAACCGGAGGCCCAGCCCAGAATTGTTGTTTTATGCCTATTTCAGTGTTTCGAGGAAAAGGAATATCAGACGGAGTCAAAATGGAACGAAATCAACTGGAGAAGTTATTTTTGGAAGGAAAGCAACCCAGGGAACTTGGAGTGCACGTTAGGGGAGATACGGGCTGCCCACGAGGGTGGCCTCCCCCCCGGGCGCGCCCCCTGCCTCGTGGGGCCCCCGTAGCTCCTCCGACGTACCCTCTGCACCCATATATACTCTCATACCCTAAAACTTCCAGAACAAAGATTAGATCAGAAGTTCCGCTGCCGCAAGCCTCTATAGCCACGAAAAACCAATCGGGGCCCTCTCCGGCACCCTCCCGGAGGGGGCCATCATCACCAGTGGCCATGGAGGAGTATCCCGGAGGGGTCTTCATCGCCATGAAGGCCAAGGACCAGAAGGTGGAGGCCATGGAGGAGGAAGCACAAGGGGGAGAACCTCTCCTCCTCTCTTCCGGTGGCGCCGGAGTGCCATCGGGAGGGGAATCATCACCACAATGATCGTCTTCATCAACATCACCATCATCATCACCATCCTCATCTCTTTTACGCGGTCCACTCTCCCGCACCCCACTGTAATCCCTACTTGAACATGGTGCTTTATGCCACATATTATGATCCAATGATGTGTTGCCATCCTATGATGTTTTGAGTAGATATCTTCTGTCTTTGGGTTGACGGATGATCTAGATTGGTATGAGTTGTATGTTTTACTTTGGTGCTGTCCTATGGTGCCCTCCGTGTCGTGCAAGCGTGAGGGGTTCCCGCTGTAGGGTGTTGCAATACGTTCATGATTCGCTTATAGTGGGTTGGTGAGTGAACAGAAGCACAAACCCGAGTAAGAAGGATTGTTGCGCATGGGAATAAAGAGGACTTGATGCTTTAATGCTATGGTTGGGTTTTACCTTAATGATCTTGCGTAGTTGCGGATGCTTGCTAGAGTTCCAATCATAAGTGCATATGATCCAAGTAGAGAAAGTATGTTAGCTTATGCCTCTCCCTCATATGAAACTGCAATGACGATTATTGGTATTGTTAACAATTGCCTAGGAGAATTCCGCACACCGATCCACCATTATTCCGCACTCGCTATTTATATTATTTAATATTATATTCTAACTTTGCGATAACAACACCTACTTTTATGTATTAGCTCTCCGATATCATACAAAGTTATCCTCTTCATGCCCACAACAAAGTTTTATTTCTTGTTGCTAGTTGGAAGCAAACGTCCGGTGCACGTAGAGTCGTATCGGTGGCAGATAGGGCTTGAGAGAATATCGATCTTACCTTTAGCTCCTTGTGGGTTCAACACTCCATACTTATCACTTGCACGTTTGGAAAGTGCTACGATGATTCCTTGCACTTGGGGATTATCACCGGCCCCTAGGGGTGCGCCTGGAGGAGTCCTACTCCCACCGGGAGTAGGACTCCCCCCTCTTGCCTTGTTGGAGAAGGAAGGGGGAAGGGGGAAAGAGGAAAGGGGGGCGCCCCCCCCCTTCCTTGTCTTATTCGGATTAGGGGGGAGGGGGCGCACGGCCTGCCTTGGCCGGCCCTCCTCTTCTCCCTTAAGGCCCATGTAGGCCCATTAACCCCCGGGGGAGTTCCGGTAACCCCCGGTACTCCGGTAAAATCCCGATTTCACCCGGAACAATTCTGATATCCAAATATAGGCTTCCAATATATCAATCTTTATGTCTCGACCATTTCGAGACTCCTCGTCATGTCCGTGATCACATCCGGGACTCCGAACAACATTCGGTACATCAAAAACTATAAACTCATAATATAACTGTCATCGTAACGTTAAGCGTGCGGACCCTACGGGTTCGAGAACTATGTAGACATGACCTAGAACTGTTTCCGGTCAATAACCAATAGCGGAACCTGGATGCTCATATTGGCTCCTACATATTCTACGAAGATCTTTATCGGTCAAACTGCATAATAACGTACGTTGTTCCCTTTGTCATCGGTATGTTACTTGCCCGAGATTCGATCGTCGGTATCTCAATACCTAGTTCAATCTCGTTACCGGCAAGTCTCTTTACTCGTTACGTAATGCATCATCCCGTAGCCAACTAATTGGCCACATTGCTTGCAAGGCTTATAGTGATGTGCATTACCGAGAGGGCCCAAAGATACCTCTTCGACAATCGGAGTGACAAATCCTAATCTCGAAATACGCCAACTCAACATGTACCTTTGGAGACACCTGTAGAGCTCCTTTATAATCACCCAGTTACGTTGTGACGTTTGGTAGCACAAAAAGTGTTCCTCCGGTGAACGGGAGTTGCATAATCTCATAGTTGTAGGAACATGTATAAGTCATGAAGAAAGCAATAGCAACATACTAAACGATCAAGTGCTAAGCTAACGGAATGGGTCAGGTCAATCACATCATTCTCCTAATGATGTGATCCCGTGAATCAAATGACAACACATGTCTATGGTTAGTAAACATAACCATCTTTGATTAATGCGCTATTTAAGTATAGGCATACTAGTGACATTAAGTTTGTCTATGTATTCACACATGTATCATGTTTCCGGTTAATACAATTCTAGCATGAATAATAAACATTTATCATGATATGAGGAAATAAATAACAACTTTATTATTGCCTCTAGGGCATATTTCCTTGAGTCTCCCACTTGCACTAGAGTCAATAATCTAGATTACACAGTAATGATTCTAACACCCATGGAGTCTTGGTGCTGATCATGTTTTGCTCGTGGAAGATGGTTAGTCAACGGGTCTGCAACATTCAGATCCGTATGTATCTTGCAAATCTCTATGTCTCCCACCTGGACTTGGTCCCGGATGGAATTGAAGCATCTCTTGATATGCTTGGTCCTCTTGTGAAATCTGGATTCCTTTGCCAAGGCAATTGCACCAGTATTGTCACAGAAGATCTTCATTGGTCCTGATGCACTAGGTATGACACCTAGATCGGAAATGAACTCCTTCATCCAGACTCCTTCATTTGCTGCTTCCGAAGCAGCTATGTACTCCGCTTCGCATGTAGATCCTGCCATGACGCTTTGTTTAGAATCGCACCAACTGACAGCTCCACCGTTCAATATAAACACGTATCTGGTTTGCGATTTAGAATCGTCCGGATCAGTGTCAAAGCTTGCATCGATGTAACCATTTACGACTAGCTCTTTGTCACCTCCATAAACGAGAAACATATCCTTAGTCCTTTTTAGGTATTTCAGGATATTCTTGACCGCTGTCCAGTGATCCACTCCTGGATTACTTTGGTACCTCCATGCTAAACTTATTGCTAAGCATACATCAGGTCTGGTACACAACATTGCATACATGATAGAGCCTATGGCTGAAGCATAGGGAACATCTTTCATTTTCTCTCTATCATCTACTGTGGTCGGGCATTGAGTCTGACTCAACTTCACACCTTGTAATACAGGCAAGAACCCTTTCTTTGCCTGATCCATTTTGAACTTTTACAAAACTTTATCAAGGTATGTGCTTTGTGAAAGTCCAATTAAGCGTCTTGATCTATCTCTATAGATCTTGATGCCCAATATGTAAGCAGCTTCACCGAGGTCTTTCATTGAAAAACTTTTATTCAAGTATCACTTTATGCTATCCAGAAATTCTATATCATTTCCAATTAACAATATGTCATCTACATATAATATCAGAAATGCTATAGAGCTCCCACTCACTTTCTTGTAAATACAGGCTTCTCCAAAAGTCTGTATAAAACCATATGCTTTGATCACACTATCAAAGCATTTATTCCAACTCCGAGATGCTTGCACCAGTCCATAAATGGATCGCTGGAGCTTGCACACTTTGTTAGCGCCTTTTAGATCGACAAAACCTTCCGGTTGCATCATATACAACTCTTCTTCCAGAAATCCATTCAGGAATGCATTTTTGACATCCATTTGCCAAATTTCATAATCATAAAATGCGGAAATTGCTAACATGATTCGGACAGACTTAAGCATCGCTACGGGTGAGAAAGTCTCATCGTAGTCAACCCCTTGAACTTGTTGAAAACCTTTCGCAACAAGTCGAGCTTTGTAGACAGTTACATTACCATCAGCGTCAGTCTTCTTCTAGAAGATCCACTCGATGGCTTGCCGATCATCGGGCAAGTCAACCAAAGTCCATACTTTGTTCTCATACATGGATCCCATCTCAGATTTCATGGCTTCAAGCCATTTTGCGGAATCTGGGCTCATCATCGCTTCCTCATAGTTCGTAGGTTTGCCATGGTCAAGTAACATGACTTCCAGAATAGGATTACCATACCACTCTGGTGCAGATCTTACTCTGGTAGACCTACGAGGTTCAGTAACAACTTGATCTGAAGTTTCATGATCAATATCATTAGCTTCCTCACTGATTGGTGTAGTTGTCATAGGAACCGGTTCTTGTGATGAACTACTTTCCAACAAGGGAGCAGGTACAGTTACCTCATCAAGTTCTACTTTCCTCTCACTCACTTCTTTCGAGAGAAACTCCTTCTCTAGAAAGGATCCAAATTTAGCAACGAAAATCTTGCCTTCATATATGTGATAGAAGGTGTACCCAATAGTCTCTTTTGGGTATCCTATGAAGACACATTTCTCCGATTTGGGTTCGAGCTTATCTGGTTGAAGTTTCTTCACCTAAGCATCACAGCCCCAAACTTTAAGAAACGACAACTTTGGTTTCTTGCCAAACCACAGTTCATAAGGCGTCGTCTCAACGGATTTTGATGGTGCCCTATTTAACGTGAATGTGACCGTCTCTAAATCATAACCCCAAAATGATAGCCGTAAATCAGTAAGAGACATCATAGATCGCACCGTATCTAGTAAAGTACGATTACGACGTTCGGACACACCATTTCGTTGTGGTGTTTCGGGTGGCGTGAGTTGCGAAACTATTCTGCATTGTTTCAAATGTAAACCAAACTCATAACTCAAATATTCTCCTCCACGATCAGATCGTAGAAATTTTATTTTCTTGTTACGATGATTTTCCACTTCACTCTGAAATTCTTTGAACTTTTCAAATGTTTCAGCCTTGTGTTTCATCAAGTAGATATACCCATATCTGCTCAAATCATCTGTGAAGGTGAGAAAATAAAGATACCCGCCGCGAGCTTCAATATTCATTGGACCACATACACCAGTATGTATGATTTACAATAAATCAGTTGCTCGCTCCATAGTTCCGGAGAACGGCGTTTTAGTCATCTTGCCCATGAGGCACGGTTCGCAAGTACCAAGTGATTCATAATCAAGTGATTCCAGAAGTCCATCAATATGGAGTTTCTTCATGCGCTTTACACTGATATGACCTAAACGGCAGTGCCACAAATAAGTTGCACTATCATTATCAACTCTGCATCTTTTGGCTTCAACATTATGAATATCTGTATCACTACTATCGAGATTCAATAAAAATAGACCACTCTTCAAGGGTGCATGACCATAAAAGATATTACTCGTATAAATAGAACAACCATTATTCTCTGATTTAAATGAATAACCGTCTGCATCAAACAAGATCCAGATATAATGTTCATGCTTAACGCTGGCACCAAATAACAATTATTTAGGTCTAAAACTAATCCCGATGGTAGATGTAGAGGTAGCGTGCCGACCGCGATCACATCGACTTTGGAACCATTTCCCACGCGCATCATCACCTCGTCCTTAGCCAATCTTCGCTTAATCCATAGTCCCTGTTTCGAGTTGCAAATATTAGCAACAGAACCAGTATCAAATACCCAGGTGCTACTGCAAGCATTAGTAAGGTACACATCAATAACATGTATATCACATATACCTTTGTTCACTTTGCCATCCTTCTTATCTGCCAAATACTTGGGGCAGTTTCGCTTCCAGTGTCCAGTCTGCTTGCAGTAGAAGCACTCAGTCTCAGGCTTAGGTCCAGATTTGGGTTTCTTCTCTTGAGAAGCAACTTGCTTGCTGTTCTTCTTGAAGTTCCCCTTCTTCTTCCCTTTACCCTTTTTCTTGAAACTGGTGGTCTTATTGACCATCAACACTTGATGCTCCTTCTTGATTTCTACCTCTGCGGCTTTTAGCATTGCGAAGAGCTTGGGAATAGTCTTGTCCATCCCTTGCATATTATAGTTCATCATGAAGCTCTTGTAGCTTGGTGGCAGTGATTGGAGAATTCTGTCAATGACACTATCATCAGGAAGATTAACTCCCAGTTGAATCAAGTGATTATTATACCCAGACATTTTGAGTATATGTTCACTGACAGAACTATTCTCCTCCATCTTACAGCTATAGAACTTACTGGAGACTTCATATCTCTCAATCCGGGCATTTGCTTGAAATATTAACTTCAACTCCTGGAACATCTCATATGCTCCATGACGTTCAAAACATCGTTGAAGACCCGGTTCCAAGCCGTAAAGCATTTCACACTGAACTATCGAGTAGTCATCAGCTTTGCTCTGCCAGACGTTCTTAACGTCGTCAGTTGCATCTGCAGCAGGCCTGGCACCCAGCGGTGCTTCCAGGACGTAATTCTTCTGTGCAGCAATGAGGATAATCCTTAGGTTACGGACCCAGTCTGTGTAATTGCTACCATCATCTTTCAACTTAACTTTCTCAAGGAACGCATTAAAATTCAACGGAACAACAGCACGAGCCATCTATCTACAACAAACATAGACAAGCAAAATACTATCAGGTACTAAGTTCATGATAAATTCAAGTTCAATTAATCATATTACTTAAGAACTCCCACTTAGAAATACATCTCTCTAGTCATCTAAGTGATCACGTGATCCAAATCAACTAAACCATGTCCGATCATCACGTGAGATGGAGTAGTTTCAATGGTGAACATCACTATGTTGATCATATCTACTATATGATTCATGTTCGACCTTTCGGTCTCCATGTTCCGAGGCCATATCTGTATATGCTAGGCTCATCAAGTTTAACCTGAGTATTCCGCGTGTGCAACTGTTTTGCACCCGTTGTATTTGAACATAGAGCCTATCACACCCGATCATCACGTGGTGTCTCAACACGAAGAACTTTCGCAACGGTGCATACTCAGGGAGAACACTTCTTGATAATTTAGTGAGAGATCATCTTAAAATGCTACCGTCAATCAAAGCAAGACAAGATGCATAAAGGATAAACATCACATGCAATCAATATAAGTGATATGATATGGCCATCATCATCTTGTGCTTGTGATCTCCATCTCCGAACCACCATCGTGATCACCATCGTCACCGGCACGACACCTTGATCTCCATCGTAGCATCGTTGCCGTTTACGCCATCTATTGCTTCTACGACTATCGCTACCGCTTAGTGATAAAGTAAAGCAATTACAGGGCGTTTGCATTTCATACAATAAAGCAACAACCATATGGCTCCTGCCAGTTGCCGATAACTTTGGTTACAAAACATGATCATCTCATACAATAAAATATAGCATCATGTCTTGACCATATCACATCACAACATGCCCTGCAAAAACAAGTTAGACGTCCTCTACTTTGTTGTTGCAATTTTTACGTGGCTACTACGGGCTGATCAAGAACCGTTCTTACCTATGCATCAAAACCACAACGATAGTTCGTCAAGTTAGTGCTGTATTATCCTTCGCAAGGACCGGGCGTAGCCACACTCGGTTCAACTAAAGTGAGAGAGACAGACACCCGCCAGTCACCTTTAAGCACGAGTGCTCGTAACGGTGAAACAGTCACGCGTAAGCGTACGCGTAATGTCGGTCTGGGCCGCTTCATCTCACAATACCGCTGAACCAAAGTATGACATGCTGGTAAGCAGTATGACTTGTATCGCCCACAACTCACTTGTGTTCTACTCATGCATATGACATCTACGCATAAAACCTGGCTCGGATGCCACTGTTGGGGAACGTAGTAATTTCAAAAAAATTCCTACGCACACGCAAGGAAAATGGTGATGCATATCAACGAGAGGGGAGAGTGTTGTCCATGTACCCTCGTAGACCGAAAGCGGAAGCGTTAGAACAACGCGGTTGATGTAGTCGTACGTCTTCATGATCCGACCGATCCAAGTACCGAACGTACGGCACCTCCGAGTTCAGCACACGTTCAGCTTGATGAAAATCCCCGGACTCTGATCTAGCAGGGTGTCGGGGAAGAGTTCCATCAGCACGACGGCGTGGTGATGATGATGATGTTCTACCGACACAGGGCTTCACCTAAGCACCGCTACGATATGACCGAGGTGGAATATGGTGGAGGGGGGCACCGCACACGGCTAAGGAACGATCACGAAGATCAACATGTGTGTCATGGGGTGCCCCCTGCCCCGTATATAAAGGAGGGACGGGAGAGGTGCGGCCGGCCCCTAGGGGTGCGCCTGGAGGAGTCCTACTCCCACCGGGAGTAGGACTCCCCCCTCTTGCCTTGTTGGAGAAGGAAGGGGGAAGGGGGAAAGAGGAAAGGGGGCACCGCCCCCCCCTTCATAGTCCTATTCGAACTAGGGGGGAGGGGGCGCGCGGCCTGCCCTGGCCGGCCCTCCTCTTCTCCCTTAAGGCCCATGTAGGCCCATTAAGCCCCGGGGGAGTTCCGGTAACCCCCGGGTACTCTAGTAAAATCCCGATTTCACCCGGAACGATTCCGATATCCATATAGGCTTCCAATATATCAATCTTTATGTCTCGACCATTTCGAGACTCCTCGTCATGTCCATGATCACATCCGGGACTCCGAACAACCTTTGGTACATCAAAAACTATAAACTCATAATATAACTGTCATCGTAACGTTAAGCGTGCGGACCCTACGAGTTCGAGAACTATGTAGACATGACCTAGAACTGTTTCTGGTTAATAAACAATAGGAGAACCTGGATGCTCATATTGGCTCCTACATATTCTACAAAGATCTTTATCGGTCAAACCGCATAACAACATACGTTGTTACCTTTGTCATCGGTATGTTACTTGCCCGAGATTCGATCGTCGGTATCTCAATACCTAGTTCAATCTCATTACCGGCAAGTCTCTTTACTCGTTACGTAATGCATCATCCCGTAGCCAACTCATTGGCCACATTGCTTGCAAGGCTTATAGTGATGTGCATTACCGAGAGGGCCCAGAGATACCTCTTCGACAATCGGAGTGACAAATCCTAATCTCGAAATACGCCAACTCAACATGTACCTTTGGAGACACCTGTAGAGCTCCTTTATAATCACCCAGTTACGTTGTGACGTTTGGTAGCACACAAAGTGTTCCTCCGGTAAATGGGAGTTGCATAATCTCATAGTTGTAGGAACATGTATAAGTCATGAAGAAAGCAATAGCAACATACTAAACGATCAAGTGCTAAGCTAACGGAATGGGTCAGGTCAGTCACATCATTCTCCTAATGATGTGATCTCGTTAATCAAATGACAACACATGTCTATGGTTAGGAAACATAACCATCTTTGATTAATGAGCTAGTCAAGTAGAGGCATACTAGTGACATTAAGTTTGTCTATGTATTCACACATGTATCATGTTTCCGGTTAATACAATTCTAGCATGAATAATAAACATTTATCATGATATGAGGAAATAAACAATAACTTTATTATTGCCTCTAGGGCATATTTCCTTCAAGCCTTAACTATCCCTGCCATGCGGTAGTACCGCAAGGGGGCGCTGTAGTAGCACGCCAGAGGTTCTACCGCTCCCTGTCTTAGCACAACAAGTCTAGTCCTGGCCCCTGCTGTGCCAGCGGTAGTACCACGGTGCGCCGCGGTAGTACCGCAGTCCCGTGCGGTAGTACCATTTGTATGGTGCGGTAGTACCGCGTGTTGCGGGCTGGGTTGGTGGTTAACGGTTGGATTTGTTCTTCCACTATATAAGGGGAGTCTTCTTCTCCGAGTTGACTACCTCTTCCATCCCCAAGCTCCATTGATGCTCTAAGCTTCATTTTCGCCCGATCTCTCTCCCTAGCCCATCGAACTTGTTGATTCTCTAGGGATTGGTTGAGAAGGCCTTGATCTACACTTCCACCAAGAGAAATTTGATTCCCCCCACTAATCCCTTGCGGATCTTGTTACTCTTGGGTGTTTGAGCACCCTAGATGGTTGAGGTCACTGCGGAGCCATAGTCCATTGTGGTGAAGCTTCGTGGTGTCATTGGGAGCCTCCAATTAAGTTGTGGAGATTTCCCCAACCTTGTTTGTAAAGGTTCGGTCGCCGCCTCCAAGAGCACCAATACTGGAATCATGGCATCTCGCATTGTGTAAGGGCGTGAGGAGAATATGGTGGCCCTAGTGGCTTTTTGGGGAGCATTGTGCCTCCACACTGCTCCAACGGAGACGTACTTCCCCTCAAAGGGAAGGAACTTCGGTAACACCTCCTCGTCTCCATCGGTTCCACTCTTGGTTATCTCTTACCTTTACTTGTGCAAGTTATTTTGTGTTATATCCTTTGCTTGCTTGTGTGCTTATTGTTGTTGCATCATATAGGTTGCTCACCTAGTTGCATATCTAGACAACCTACTTTGATGCAAAGTTTAATTTGGTAAAGAAAAGCTAAAAATTATTAGTTTCCCATTCACCCCCTCTAGTCAACTATATCGATCCTTTCAATTGGTATCAGAGCCTAGTCTCTTTATTAAGGACTTTGCCGTCTGAAGAGTATGGTTGACACCGTAGACGATGAGGAGGAGCACCCTGGTGTGATTCCGTCCTCGTCTACGGCCGATGGGGGAACCTCGGTCTCACGTGAGGAATTCAATGTGGCTTTGGACACATTGAAAACCTCCATGACGGCCGAGGTCAAAGGCATGCTTAAGAACTTTCTTGATGGTCTCAAATTATCCACCGCACCATTGGAAGTGGTCCATCCCACTAACAAGGTGACGGATGCTAACTCCGACAAGGGGGAAGCTACTAGTGAGAAAGTTCCTTTGTCTAGTGGTAGAAATGGTAGTGGCACTTTTTCCCATGTGGAACCTCCACTCACTTATGGAGGACCGATTCCCTCTACTCATTTAAATCATGCCGGTTATCCCCATAAGATTGTGAAAAATGAGGATTTTGATGCTTGGGTCTATCGCTTTAAGTGTCATTTAAACCATGTTAACACTAATCTTTCGAGAATCATTGAAGAATGTTTCTATCCGCATGACCGAAGCAACTTCACCCCTAGAGAAGCCGCGGATAATCAATTCAATGAGAATGCTCTCTTCATCCTCCAAGATGCAATTCCAACCGAAGATATTGCACATCTCTGACCCGTCACCGTGGCCAAGGAAGCATGGAACCATGTTGTTTCCCTCTACAAGGGAAGCGCAAGCATTCAACGCTCCAACTATGAAGTGGTGCAAGACGAAGCCGATGAGTTTGCAATGAATGAAGATGAAGAACCTCGTGAACTTTACCGGAGATTAACCACTCTCGCAGTCTCACTCCGAGATCATGGGAGCAAGGATATGGATGACAATTGGATCAAGTGCAAGTTCCTCAAGGCCATGATGCTCTGCCACAAGGCCATGTCCTCTGTCATTCGTCAAAGGCCGGACTTCCACACCTTGTCCTCAAGTGAAGTGTTGGATGAGTTTGTGGCAATGAGGATCTTGGACAAGACTGCCGATAATGCGGTGTTGCATTCTCAAAGAGCAAAGAAGCCCAACCTTGCCTTGAAGGCCAAGGTTAGTGTGGAAGAAGAGGATGAAGAGGAAGAAGAGGAGAGCAACCCCGAAGATACGAAATATGATTACCATGAGCACATGGCTCTTGCTTCAAGGCAATTTTGGAGCAAGAAGAACACACGGCCCAACTTCAACAAGAATAACTCAAGTGTCTTCAAGGGCAAGCAACGTGTGAGAACATGCTACAATTGTGGTAATGTGAGACATTTTGTTGTGAAGTGCCCTTACGAGAAGCGGGAAGACAATGGTGGCAAGCTCATCCGAAAAGACAAAGCCAAGTCTTTCCCCAACAAGAACAACTTCACCAAGAAGACTCCGACCAAAGGGTTCGTGGCACCAGAAGAATACAATGAGGATGAGGATGACGATGAAGATAGTGAAGCCATGGCCATGGCCTCCGTTGCCATTGCCACTACTCCATGGGTGTCTCTCTTTGATTCACCCAACGAGAACATCACCGCCAAGTGCCTCATGGCTAAAGCCACCAATAAGGTAACCCCCAACATCAAAACCACCATCATTACTAATCCCTCCTTGACGGATTGCATTGATGAAAGTGAGGGGTCTAATGAGGAAGTAAATGAATTTGAGTCTTTTATGAGTAAGCTTGATACGTCTCCAACGTATCTATAATTTTTGTTTGTTCTATGCTATTATATTACCCCTTTTGGATGTTTATGGGCTTTATTTTACACACTTATACCATTTTTGGGACTAACCTACTAACCGGAGGCCCTGCCCGTATTGCTGTTTTTTTGCCTATTTCAGTATTTCGAAGAAAAGGAATATCAAACGGAGTCCAAACGGAATGAAACCTTCGGGAGCGTGATTTTTGGAACGAACGTGATCCGGAGAACTCGGAGTGAAAGTCAAGAAGCAAACGAGGCGGCCAGGAGATAGGAGGGCGCGCCCACCCCTCCTGGGCGTGCCCCTGTCTCCTGGGCCCCTCGAGCGGCCACTGACGTACTTCTTCCTCCTATATATACCTACGTACCCCGAAAACATCCAGGGAGCCAACGAAACACAATTTCCACCGTCATAACCTTCTGTATCCGCGAGATCCCATCTTGGAGCCTTCGCCGGTGCTCTGCCGGAGGGGGAATCGACCATGGAGGGCTTCTACATCAACACCATAGCCCCTCCGATGAGTTGTGAGTAGTTTACCACAGACCTTCGGGTCCATAGTTATTAGCTAGATGGCTTCTTCTCTCTTTTTGGATCTCAATACAATGTTCTCCCCCTCTCTTATGGAGATCTATTCGATGTAAACTCTTTTTGCGGTGTGTTTGTCGAGATCCGATGAATTGTGGGTTTATGATCAAGTTTATCTATGAGAAATATTTAATCTCCTCTAAATTCTTTTATGTATGATTGAGTTATCTTTGCAAGTCTCTTCGAATTATCAGTTTGGTTTGGCCTACTAGATTGATCTTTCTTGCCATGGGAGAAGTGCTTAGCATGGGGTTCAATCTTGCGGTGTCCTTACCCAGTGATAGAAAGGGTTGCAAGGCACGTATTGTATTCTTGCCATCGAGGATAAAAAGATGGGGTTTATCTCATATTGCTTGAGTTTACCCCTCTACATCATGCCATCTTTCTTAATGCGTTACTCTGTTCATATGAACTTAATACTCTAGATGCATGCTGGATAGCGGTCGATGTGTGGAGTAATAGTAGTAGATGTAGGCAGGAGTCGGTCTACTTGTCACGGACGTGATGCCTATATACATGATCATGCCTAGATAATCTCATTATTATTCGCTTTTCTATCAATTGCTCGACAGTAATTTGTTCACCCACCATAATACTTATGCTATCTTGAGAGAAGCCACTAGTGAAACCTATGGCCCCCGGGTCTATCTTTTATCATATAAGCTTTCAATCTACTTTTATTTGCATCTTTACTTTTGGCATCTATATTATAAAATACCAAAAATATATTTATCTTATCATACTATCTCTATAAGATCTCACTTTCGCAAGTGGCCGTGAAGGGATTGACAACCCCTTTATTGCGTTGGTTGCGAGTTCTTTGTTTGTTTGTGTAGGTGCGTGGGACTTTTGAGGAGCCTCCTACTGGATTGATACCTTGGTTCTCAAAAACTAAGGGAAATACTTACGCTACTATTGTTGCATCACCCTTTCCTCTTCAAGGAAAACCAACGCAAGCTCAAGACGTAGCAAGAAGGATTTCTGGCGCCGTTGCCGGGGAGGTCTTCGCTCAAGTCAAGAATACCAAGTACCCATCACAAACTCATCTCCCTCGCATTTACGTTATTTGCCATTTGCCTCTCGTTATCCTCTCCCCCACTTCACCCTTGCCGTTTTATTCTCCCTCTCTTTCCCAATCTTCTCCTCTCTTTTTCGCTTGCCTTTTTCTGTTTGCTTGTGTGTTGGATTACTTGTTGCCATGGCGCAAGATAATACCAAATTGTGTGATTTCTCCAATACTAATAATAATGATTTCCTTAGAAATCCGATTGCTCCTCTTAATGATGTTGAGTCTTGTGAAATCAATACTGCTTTGCTGAATCTTGTCATGAAAGATCAATTCGCCGGCCTTCCTATTGAAGATGCCGCTACTCATCTAAACAACTTTGTTGATTTGTGTGATATGCAAAAGAAGAAAGATACGGATAATGATATTGTTAAATTGAAGTTATTTCCGTTTTCACTTAGAGATCATGCTAAAGTTTGGTTTTCGTCTTTGCCTAAAAATAGTATTGATTCTTGTAACAAGTGCAAAGATGCTTTTATCTCTAAGTATTTTCCTCCCACTGAGATCATCACTCTTAGCAACGATATTATGAATTTTAAACAAATTGATCATGAGCATGTTGCCCAATCTTGGGAAAGAATGAAATTGATGATTCGCAATTGCCCTACTCATGGTTTGAATTGATGGATGATCATACAAAATTTTATGCCGGTTTGAACTTTGCTTCTAGAAATATTTTAGATTCGGCCGTGAGAGGCATGTTTATGGAAATCACGTTAGGAGATGCTACAAAACTTCTTGATAATATTATGGCTAATTATTCTCTATGGCACACTGAAAGATCTTCTAGTAAAAAGTGCATGCTATAGAAGAAATCAATGTTTTGAGTGGAAAGATGGATGAACTTATGAAGTTATTTGCTACTAAAAATACTCCTCTTGATCCCAATGATATTCCTTTGTCTACTTTGATTGAGAATAATAATGAATCTATGGATGTGAATTTTGTTGGTAGGAATAGTTTCGGTAACAATGCTTATAGAGGAAACTTTAATTCTAGACCGTTCCCTAGTAATTCTCTAATAATTATGGAAATTCCTACAATAATCCTTATGGTAATTTTAATAAGATGCCCTCTGATTTTGAGAATAGTGTGAAAGAATTTATGATTTCTCAAAAGAATTTTAATGCCTTGCTTGAAGAAAAATTGCTCAAAGTTGATGATTTGGCTAGGAACATTGATAGACTTTTGCTTGATGTTGATTCTTTTAAACTTAGATCTACTCCTCCTAAGCATGATATCAATGAGTCTCTCAAAGCAATGAGAATTTCCATTGATGAGTGCAAGGAATGAACCGCTAGATTGCGTGCTAAGAAAGATTGCTTTGTAAAAGCGTGTTCTTCTAGTTTCCATGAAAATAATGATGAAGATCTTAAAGTTATTGATGTGTCGCCTATTAGATCTTTGTTTTGCAATATGAATCTTGATAATAATGGGAATGGAGATGAGTCTACTTTAGTTAGAAGGCGTCCCAAGAGTTCAGAGTTTTTAGATCTTGATGCTAAATTTGGTAAAAGTGGGATTGGAGAGGTCATGACCTTAAATAGTATTGAACCCACTATCTTAGATTTCAAGGAATTTGATTATGATAATTGTTCTTTAGAAGGTTGTATTTCCTTGTTGTAATCCGTTGTTAATTCTCCTCATGCTTATAGTCAAAATAAAGCTTTTACCAAACATATCGTGGATGCCTTGATGCAATCTTATGATGAAAAACTTAATGTGGAAGTTTCTATACCTAGAAAACTTAATGATGAGTGGAAACCTACTATAAAGATTAGAATTAAAGATCATGAGTGTTTTGCTTTGTGTGATTTGGGTGCTAGTGTTTCCACGATTCCGAAAACTTTATGTGATATTCTAGGTTTCCATGATCTTGATGATTGCTCTTTGAATTTGCACCTTGTGGATTCCACCATTAAAAAGCCAATGGGAATGATCAATGATGTTCTCATTGTTGCAAATAGAAATTTGGTGCCCGTAGATTTTATCGTTCTTAATATAGATTGCAATCTTTCTTGCCCTATTATTCTTGGTAGACCTTTCCTTAGAACGATTGGTGCGATTATTGATATGAAGGAAGGGAATATTAGATTCCAATTTCCATTAAGGAAGGGCATGGAGCACTTTCCAAGAAAGAAAGTCAAATTACCTTATGAATCTATCATGCGAGCTACTTATGAATTGAGTGCCAAAGATGGCACTACTTAGATCTATCTTCGCTTTTATGCCTAGCTAGGGGCGTTAAACGATAGCGCTAGTTGGGAGGCAACCCAATTTTATTTGTGTTTTTTGTTTTTGTTACTGTTTAGTAATAAATTTTGCATCTACCTTCTGTTTAGATGTGTTTTTATCTTTTAATTAGTGTTTGTGCCAAGTAGAACCTATAGGATAACCTGTGATGATAGTTGATTTGATTCTGCTGAAAAATAGAAACTTTGCATGCATGAAATTAGTTTTGTTAAATCACAGAAACTTGATTTTGCGTTGATTCTTTTTGATGCTGATCAATAGACAAATTTTCCAGGACTTCCTATTTTGGTAGGATTTTTAAAGTTCCAGAAGTATGCATTAGTTACAGATTGCTACAGACTGTTCTGTTTTTGACAGATTCTGTTTTTCGTGTGTTGTTTGCTTATTTTGATGCATCTATGGCTAGTAAAATAGCTTATAAACCATAGAGAAGTTGTAATACAGTAGGTTTAACACCAAATTAAATAAAGAATGAGTTCATTACAGTACCTTATGTGGTGGTTTTGTTTTCTTTCACTAACGGAGCTTATAAGATTTCCTGTTGAGTTTTGTGTTGTGAAGTTTTCAAGTTTTGGGTAGAACTTTGATGGACTATGGAATAAGGAGTGGCAAGAGCCTAAGCTTGGGGATGCCCAAGGCACCCCAAGATATCAATAATATCCAAAAGCGTAATCTTGGGGATGCCCCAGGAAGGCATCCCCTCTTTCGTCTTCGTTCATTGGTAACTTTACTTGGAGCTATATTTTTATTCGCCACATGATATGTGTTTTGCTTGGAGCGTCGTGTATTATATTAGTTTTTGCTTTTTAGTTTACCACAATCATCCTTGCTGTACACACCTTTTGGGAGAAGCCCACTGGATTAGAATTTGCTAGAATACTCTATGTGCTTCACTTATATCTTTTGAGCTTAATAGTTTTTGCTCTAGTGCTTCACTTATATCTTTTAGAGCACGGCGGTGGCTTAATTTTGAAGAAACTACTAGTCTCGCATGCTTCACTTATATTATTTTGAGAGTCTTTTAGAACAGCATGGTATTTTCTATGGTTATAAAATTGGTCCTAGAATGGTAGGGCATCCAAGTTGGGTATAATAAAAACTATCATAGAAAGTGCATAAAACACTAGGATCAATTTGATGCGTGATAATTGTTTTGAGATATAAAGGTAGTAATGTTAGAGTCATGCTAGTGGGTAATTATGAAATTGAGAAATACTTGTGTTAAAGTTGGCAAGTCCCGTAGCATGCACGTATGGTAAAAGTTGTGTGACAAATTTGTTGCATGAGGTGCTCTTTTAATTGCCTTCCTTATGAGTGGAGGTTGGGATCACGCGATGGTTAACTCCTACCAACCCTTCCCCTAGGACCATGCGTAGTAGTACTTTGCTTCGAGGGCAAGTAGACTTCTGCAATAAGTATATGAGTTCTTTATGACTAATGTGAGTCCATGGATATACGCACACTCATCCTTCCACTTTGCTAGCCTCTATTATACCGTGCAACTTTCACCGGTATCATGCACCCATTATTTACCTTCCTCAAAACAGCCACCATACCTACCTATTATGGCATTTCCATAGCCATTCCGAGATATATTTCCATGAAACTTTCCATCGTCCCGTTTATTATGACACGTTCCATCATTGTCATATTGCTCTTTGCATAATCATGTAGTTGACATCATATTTGTGGCAAAGACACCTTCATAATTTTCATACATGTCGCTCTTGATTCATTGCATATCCCGGTACCCCGCCGGAGGCATTCATATAGTCATATCTTGTTCTAGCTTTGAGTTGTAATTCTTGAGTTGTAAATCAATAAGAGTGTGATGATCTTCATTATTAGAGCATTGTCCCAATGAGGAAAGGATGTTGAAGACTATGATTCCCCCACAAGTCGGGATGAGACTTCGGACTTTAAAAAAAAGAAAAAAAAGAAAGGCCAACGAAAAATATATAAAAAAAATAAATAAAATGAGAGAAAAAGAGAGAAGGGACAATTCTACTATCTCTTTTCCACACTTGTGCTTCAAAGTAGCACCATGGTCTTCATGATAGAGAGTCTCCTATGTTGTCACTTTCATATACTAAGTGGGATTTTTTCATTATAGAACTTGGCTTGTATATTCCAATGATGGGCTTCCTCAAAATGCCCTAGGTCTTCGTGAGCAAGCAAGTTGGATGCACACCCACTTAGTTTCTTTTGTTGAGCTTTCATTTATAGCTCTAGTGCATTTGTTGCATGGCAATTCCTACTCACTCACATTGATATCTATTGATGGGCATCTCCATAGCCCGTTGATACGCCTAGTTGATGTGAGACTATCTTCTCCCTCTTTTTGTCCTCACAACCACCACCTTATACCACCATAGTGCTATGTCCATGGCTTGCGCTCATGTATTGCATAAGAGTTGAAAAAGCTGAAGCGCGTTAAAAAGTATGAACCAATTGCTTGGATGAAACTGGGGTTGTGCATGATGGGAGTATTTTGTGTAATGAAAATGAAGCACGGCCTAACTATATGATTTTGTAGGGATAAGCTTTCTTTGGCTATGCTATTTTGATAGGACATGATTATTTGTTTGTATGCTTGGAAGCATTATTATTTTTATGTTTTATAAGCTTTTATCTTGAATCATTTGGATCTGAACAATCATGCCACAATAAAGAAAATTACATTGAGAATTATGCTAGGTAGCATTTCACATCAAAAAATCTGTTTTTATCATTTACCTACCCGAGGACGAGCAGGAATTAAGCTTGGGGATGCTTGATACGTCTCCAACGTATCTATAATTTTTGATTGTTCCATGCTATTATATTACCCCTTTTGGATTTTTATGGGTTTTATTTTACACATTTTTATCATTTTTGGGACTAACCTACTAACCGGAGGCCCAGCCCGTATTGCTGTTTTTTTGCCTATTTCAGTATTTCGAAGAAAAGGAATATCAAATGGAGTCCAAACGGAATGAAACCTTCGGGAGCGTGATTTTTGGAACGAACGTGATCCGGAGAACTTGGAGTACAAGTCAAGAAGCAAACGAGGCGGCCAGGAGATAGGAGGGCACGCCCACCCCTCCTGGGCGCGCCCCTGTCTCTTGGGCCCCTCGAGCGGCCACTGACGTACTTCTTCCTCCTATATATACCTACGTACACCGAAAACATCCAGGGAGCCAACGAAACACAATTTCCACCACCGTAACCTTCTGTATCCGCGAGATCTCATCTTGGAGCCTTCGTCGGCGCTTTGCCGGAGGGGGAATCGACCACGGAGGGCTTCTACATCAACACCATAGCCCCTCCGATGAGTTGTGAGTAGTTTACCACAGACCTTCGGGTCCATAGTTATTAGCTAGATGGCTTCTTCTCTCTTTTTGGATCTCAATACAATGTTCTCCCCCTCTCTTGTGGAGATCTATTCGATGTAAACTCTTTTTGCGGTGTGTTTGTCGAGATCCAATGAATTGTGGGTTTATGATCAAGTTTATCTATGAGAAATATTTGAATCTCCTATGAATTCTTTTATGTATGATTGAGTTATCTTTGCAAGTCTCTTCGAATTATCAGTTTGGTTTGGCCTACTAGATTGATCTTTCTTGCCATGGGAGAAATGCTTAGCTTTGGGCTCAATCTTGCGGTGTCCTTACCCAGTGACAGAAAGGGTTGCAAGGCACGTATTGTATTCTTGCCATCGAGGATAAATAGATGGGGTTTATATCATATTGGTTGAGTTTATCCCTCTACATCATGTCATCTTTCTTAATGTGTTACTCTGTTCTTATGAACTTAATACTCTAGATGCATGCTGGATAGCGGTCGATGTGTGGAGTAATAGTAGTAGATGCAGGCAGGAGTCGGTCTACTTGTCACGGACGTGATGCCTATATACATGATCATGCCTACATAATCTCATAATTATTAACTTTTCTATCAATTGCTCAACAGTAATTTGTTCACCCACCGTAATACTTATGCTATCTTGAGAGAAGCCACTAGTGAAACCTATGGCCCCCGGGTCTATCTTTTATCATATAAGCTTTCAATCTACTTTTATTTGCATCTTTACTTTTGGCATCTATATTATAAAATACCAAAAATATATTTATCTTATCATACTATCTCTATCAGATCTCACTTTCGCAAGTGGCCATGAAGGGATTGACAACCCCTTTATTGCGTTGGTTGCGAGTTCTTTGTTTGTTTGTGTAGGTGCGTGGGACTTTTGAGGAGCCTCCTACTGGATTGATACCTTGGTTCTCAAAAACTGAGGGAAATACTTACGCTACTATTGCTGCATCACCCTTTCCTCTTCAAGGAAAACCAACGCAAGCTCAAGACATAGCAAAGCCCAAGGGAAAATCCAAGAAGCACTTCGTTGCTCTCTTGGAACAACTTGGTGAAGCCAATGACATGATCGGGGCTCATGAAGAAACCATCTCTAAGATGGAAGGTCATAGTCGTGACTATGCCGATGAGATATCGGATCTCTCTAATGTAGTTGAGGAAGAGCGTGTTCATTGTTTGGCTCTTGGGGAGTCACACAACGATGACCATGCTAAATTAAAGAAAGATCTTGATCATGCTCTTGTTGTATCTCGTGTGCTAAATTCCGAGAAGGCTAAACTTGGGGTTGACCATGCTAGACTCAAGGAGGAGTTTGATATACTTGACAAGGCTCACAAGGTCTTGAAGGGTGCTCATGCTAGCCTCAAGGAGTCTCATGATCAACTCCAAGTGAAGCTAACCAAGGAGAAAGCCACTTTTCCTCATATGGTACTAATTGATAATGAAAATGCTACTAACCCATGTTGTGAGCATGTGCATCTTGTGGAGGAGAATGCCAAGTTGAAGGAGCAACTTGAGAAAGGCCATACAAGGTGAGAAGAACCTCAATGACCTTTTGAGCAATCAAAAGGAAGTTGTGGCCAAGGAGGGAGTTGGATTCGCACCCAAGTCCAACAAGAAGAAGAACGACAAGACCAAACGACCTCCTCCTCTCAAGCAAACTTTTGTGAAGGAGGGAGAGGGTGCCCCAAAGGAGAATAAGAACAATGTTAAGGGTGGTGATGTCAAAAAGGGCAATGCCACCCCTTCCAACAAAGCCGGCGACTTTAACCCTTCTTATGTGTTATGCCGTGCTAATGATGGGCATGTTTATGCTAAATTTGTTGGTTCTCCTTATGAGTACATTGAATGGTCTATTTGGGTTCCTAAGACCCTTGTTACTAACATCAAAGGACCCATTACAAAATGGGTACCTAAAACCAAGCATTGATCTCTTGTAGGTGTTTGCTTCCGGTGGGGGATCATGGTTGCTCGATAGTGGAGCCACAAATCATATGACCGGAAGCAAGGACTTGGTGGTGGACGTGCACAAGATCCCATCTATGCCCACCAACGTCGAGTGGGGTGATGCCTCATCTTCTAAGGTATTGGGTCTTGGCAAGGTTGTCATTTCTCATGATCTCATGATCGAGAAAGACATGCTTGTTGAGTCCCTTGCATACAATATACTTTCCGTTCGTCAACTTGCACTCATGGGCTTTGCCACATTATTTGATATTGATACCGTGGCCCTCTTGTGGAGCAAGACTCTTAAAGTAGCCTTTGTTGGGCATGTCGAGAACGGTCTTTCTGTGATTATCTTTTCAAAGCGACCCAGTAAGACCGCGACATGCCTAATGGCTAAAGTTGATGTGGGGTGGCTTTGGCATCGCCGTTTAGCCCACGTCAATATGAGATCTTTGCAAAGTCTTTTCAAGGGGGACCAGGTCTGTGGACTAACAAATGTTAGTTTTGCCAAAGATCGTGCTTGTAGTGCTTGTATTGAAGGAAAGCTACATGAGAAGGCTCACCCTCCCACGACTATCATGTACTCGAAGAGACCCTTAGAGCTCCTTCACATGGATCTCTTTGGGCCTCCATACTTTGATAGTCTTGGGGGTAGAAAGTATTGCTTGGTGATTGTCGATGATTACTCAAGGTACACTTGGGTATATTTCTTCAAGAGGAAGAGTGAAACACAACAAACTGTCATCGACTTTGCAAATGAAGCTCAACGTCAACATGATGCAAATATATTGACAATAAGAAGTGACAACGGCACCGAGTTCAAGAACTACACCTTGGATGAGTTTCTTAGTGATGAGGGAATCAAGCATCAATATTCCGCTCCATACATCCCTCAACAAAATGGTGTTGCGGAGAGGAAGAATCGGGCGTTGATGGATGCGGCAAGGACCATGATGGCGGAGTTCAAGTCTCCTTACAACTTTTGGGCCAAAGCCATCAACACCGCGTGTCATTCCTCCAATCGGCTCTATCTCTGCAAAGGCTTGAACAAGACTCCATATGAAATACTCACCGGTAACAAGCCCAACCTCAAGTACTTCCGGGTGTTCGGGTGTAAGTGTTTCATTCTCAAGAAAGGTGTTCGTTTGTCTAAATTTGAGGCTAGAGCTCATGGGGGCATATTTGTTGGTTATGCTACAAACTCTCATGCTTACCGTGTCCTCAACAAGTCCACAGGACTCATTGAGGAGACGTGTAACATGGAGTTTGACAAGAATAACGGCTCCCAAGTGGAGCAAAGTGGTACTTGTGATGTAGGCGATGAAATTCCTCCCCAAGCCATAAGAAGAATGGGTGTTTGTCATATCCTACCCATTGAGGAACCCGTTGTGGCCGAAGGAGAAGCACAATGCTCCACTCAAGTGGAGCCATCACCGACCCAAGACCCACATGCTTCTGAAGAACAAAGTGAAGTCCCTCAACCACGTGAACAAGATCAAGGGCAAGATCAACCTCAAGATCATGGTGAGCCACCAAGTGATGCCCAAGGTCAAGTTCTCCCTCTCGAGCAAGTTCAAAATCAAGAGCAAGCTCAAGATCAAGAACAAGCTCAAGACGACGCTCAAGATGATGAAGTTTCCGCTCCTCTTTTCACACCCGAGGAGGAATTAGAGCGTCGTGCCGCTAAGATCGCTTCCAAGCTCACAACCAAAGGTCATCTCATGGAGAATGTGGTTGGAAGCCTAAGAAAGGGGGTAAGCACTCGTAGACAATTAGCAAACTATTGTGAACATCACGCGTTTGTTTCTTGTGTCAAACCCCAAAAGACCTATGAGGCGCTCAAGGATCTAGATTGGCTCAATGCCATGCATGAAGAACTCAAAAACTTCGAGCACAACCAAGTGTGGAAATTAGTGCCAAGGCCAACCAGGAATCATAATGTCATTGGAACCAAGTGGATATTCAAGAACAAGCAAGATGCTCATGGAATCATTGTTCACAACAAGGCTCGTTTGGTGGAACAAGGCTACTCCCAAGTCGAGGGTATCGACTACGGTGAAACCTTTGCTCCCGTTGCTCGCCTTGAATCTATTCGTTTGTTGATTGCCTATGCGTCTCATCATAATTTCATGTTGCAACAAATGGATGTGAAGAGTGCTTTTCTTAATGGTCCCATTAATGAGTTGGTGTATGTCAAACAACCCCCGGGGTTCGAGGATCCCCATTTCCCCGATCATGTGTACCAACTCAACAAGGCACTCTATGGCCTTAAACAAGCCCCACGTGCATGGTATGAGCATCTTACTGAGTTGTTGCAAGATCGTGGGTTCGAAATTGGGAAATTGACCCCACTCTTTTTACTAAGAAGGTCAAAGGGGAGTTGTTTGTCTGCCAACTATATGTTGATGATATTATCTTTGGTTCCCCTAACAAAGCTTTCAATGAGGAATTTGCCGCTCTCATGACCTCAAAGTTCAAGATGTCTATGATGGGAGAGTTGAAGTTCTTTCTCGGATTCGAAATCAAGCAAAGAAGAGAAGGAACCTTCATCAACCAAGCCAAATACACTCAAGACATGCTCAAGAGATTCAAGCTAAGTGATGTCAAGCCGGCTTCTACTCCAATGCCCGTCAAATGCCAACTTGACATAGATCCCAATGGTAAAGCGGTGGATCAAAAGGTATATCGGCTCCCTGCTTTACATTTGTGCATCTAGACCGGATATCATGCTGAGTGTGGGAATTTGTGCACGGTTTCAAGCCGTACCTAAGGAAAGCCACTTTGTGGCGGTCAAGAAAATCTTTCGATATTTTGGCTCATACCCCAAACTTTGGCCTTTGGTACCCAAGAGGAGCCAACTTTGATCTTTTGGGCTATACAGAGTCAGACTGGGTGGGAGACAAAGTGGATAGGAAGTCCACCTCCGGAGGGTGCCAATTGCTTGGCTGCCCTTTGGTGTGTTGGTCTTCTAAGAAGCAAAGTTGTGTATCTCTCCCGTCCACCAAGCGGAGTATGTGGCTGCCGGTAGTCATTGTGCTCAACTTCTATGGATGAGGCAAACTTTGAAGGATTACGGTGTCACTTGTGACGAAGTGCCTCTTTGGTGTGACAATGAAAGTGCCATCAAGATCTCTCTCAACCCGGTGCAACATTTCAAGACGAAGCATATTGAGAGTCGGTATCTCTTCATCCGGGATCACATTAGGCGAGGGGAGATCAAGCTCAAGTATGTCAACACTCATGATAACCTTGCTTATATTTTCACGCAACCCTTGGATGAAGCAAGATTTCGCGAGTTAAGTCATGAGCTAAATATCATTGATTCGAGCAATGTAGCTTGAATCCGTGCACAACCCATCATACTCAATGTGATATCTTGTTTAGTTGTAGGCATGGACATAGGGGGAGTGTTGTTCTCTCAATGAACTCTCCCTCCCCCCATTATGCATAAATTTATCAACTCTTTCACATTAGCCATTTTTATGGTACTCGTGCTTGAAAGACAAGTTTTGGTCATGGGCCCAAGGATAATTCTGCCATACCAATTGACTCATACATAGCTAGCTCCGGCCACCGCCCTCTCTTCTTGAGATTTTGTTTCGTGTTTTGGTCTTTGTTGTCTTTTGCCTTCGTTTGTGCCGTGTTTGTGTTTGTGTTGCCTCGTGTGCTAGCTCTTGGTGTGTCCGGTTGCGTGAAGGTTGCGTTGCAAAGGCTGTTTTCTTCTTTCGTTTGCAAAACATGCATTTTCTTGGGTCTATGGTACTATCGTGGCTCGCCACGGTACTACCGCAGGAGCTGTGCACTGTACTACCGCAACCAGCACGACAGTATTTTTTTACTGCCGCTGGTCGAGCGGTACTACTGCCCAGTGTGCGGTACTTCCATCCGGGCGGTACTACCGCACAGTCGTGAGCACATGGGGGTTAAGAGTGGGCAGGGGGAGTTCTAACTCCCCCATACCCATTCAACTCCTTTTCCCCATGTCGTCTCTCTCTCTCTCCTGCTCAAGAACGGCGCCGAAGGACCTTGCCGGATCTCCGTCTCCAGCCGCTCTCCTCGAATTCCGACCGATGGGATTGTGCCCCACCTCGCCCTCTTGCCATGGACCAGGGTTTTTTCCCAAATCCCTCGCTTTTTTCTTTGTTGTCTTGTCTCTAGGTTTTTGGGGAGATGCTTGTGTTCTTGAGATTTTAGGCCAAATCTTTGCAAGAGTAGGGCGTAGGAGAGTCGTTTTGCAGTAGAGATGCTATTTGGATCGTTGCTACTCGGTAGGTTTGATCAACCATAGTACTGCACCATTGTTGTGGCATTTTGGATCTGATCCCGTGTGGATCTGAACTCGAGCGGTACTACCGCACATCCCATGTGGTAGTACCGCTCCCGCCTCGTTCGCCTCGTATGGTACTACCGCTCCCCTAGAGCGGTACTACCGCGCGTGGCGTGGAAGTAAAGTTTTACTTCCGCTCTAGGCGCGGTACTACCGTGCCATCCCAGCGCGGTACTACCGCGGCTAGAGCGTCAGTAAAATTTTAGTTACGCACCCTGGAGCGGTACTATTGCTGACTTCAGACCTTCCTAGTAGCAACTACCCAATGTTATTTCTACTTGTTTCATTTGTCTTGCTGTGGTCTTTGCATTGATGCTTCTTGCTTCTTCTTGCATGTTCTTGTGTTTGTGTCATAGGTGGTGGCTCCGGTTCCAATGTTCGTCGCTCAAATCCCAGCCATGACACTGGTTCTAAGCGCCTGTACAACCAAGATGAAGCTCTAGAGGGCTCCAATGCCTCCCAACGCAGAACCAAGCACACCGCCACCAAGCTCAAGGAGCCCACCATGGGCATGGATGAGATACCACTGGCTGAGTTCATCGTTCGAAGGAAGATCAACCCCTATGTGAATCCCTGTGCCAACTTCAAAGGGAATGATCTGTTCTGGACCAAGCAGCAGAATCTTATCTATCTGGATGTGATCAAGGCCAAGCAGAACATCTACGTGGACGTGCACTGGATTGACATGAATCACATGAGGCAGGATAAGCACCGTGACTATTTTGGTGAGGCCTTGGATCTGGTGGAGCAATTTGGCATTGAGCACATGCTTACCTTTCACCTGGACTTTGACCCAGAGATTGTGGCTCAGTTCTTTGCTTCGGCCCACTTCCATTCTGATGAGCCAAAGACCATGACGTGGATGACCAATGGTCAACAGTTGACTGCTAAGTGGAAGGACTTCATGGATCTGCTTCAGGTTCCTGATGAGGGGCTCGACACGCCCGTTGGTGTTTGCCCTCATGCCAACTCTGAGTCGGTTAACAAGAACAACCTTCAGCCCTCTTGGTTGAGAAGACGCTTCCTGTTAAGAAGAAGGTGTGGGTGCTGAATTCCTTCCTTGACATCATGCATCAGATCTTCCGCAACTCCCTCTTCCCGCACATCGGTGACAAGGACAAGGTGCATGCCTATCTTGTGGATATGATGCTACTTTGTGAGGAGGCACGTCAGGCTCACACGCAACCACTTGATGTCTCACATATCATGTGGTGCGAGCTTCAGTTTGCGGTGTTCAACCGTAATGTCCCCATCTATGGGCCTTACTTGTTTCTCTTGATCACCAAGACTTGGGATAAGCTCTATCCCGATGATGAGTTCGTTGCCCCCGGCTAGATTCGTCATGAGCCCATCAAGCTCCACATCAAGAGCCAATGGGCTAACACCACCACCAGTGCTAAGGCCGAGGCTGCCAAGATGGATGAGGATGAGGATGAGTTCGAGGAGGAGGAAGCGGACGAGGACAGTTCTGATGGATACACTCCTCCCTCTACTGAGCCCTCTTGGGCAAAGAAGCTGAAGAAGAAGATGAAGAAGTTGTTCTGCATGCAGACCCAGGGGCAGTACATGGCCCGTGTTGACTCCAAGAAGAGTCGCCAGCGTGATAAGAAGATATTGAGGACCTTTGGCGAGATTGTGACCAGTGGCTCAGAGGAAGTCATCACTCTAGAGGCTGACTGGATAGCCAGGCAGGGGTATCAGTGGACAGAGTCAGAGGAGGAGCCTATTCCCGCTGCCGAGACCGACAAGGAGTCGTTTTCAGCCTGAGCTACCACCTGTGTCTTAGGTGTCCTCTCTGCCTTTTTGGTGTCTCGATGCCAAGGGAGAGAGAGTGTAGGATTTGCGCATCTTGTGTCGTGTGTTTAGCTTTGTCGCTTTGCTTTCGGTCTGTTGAAACCCTCGCTTGCTTTGGTTTGGTTTGTGCTCGTAAGACCAAGTTATCTATCATATGGTGTAAGACATATGCACTCTAGTGTATCTTATTGTCTTCGTTACTTAGTAGTTCATGAGCCTATGCTATCTTGTGCCCTTCTCTTTATGCTCATATTTATCATCTTGCCTACTTGCTTAGTGTTAGTTATATTGTTGCAAGAGATGCCTTGTCTATAAAATATAGGAGGAGTGTTGATCCTAGTATGTGTGTCGTGCAGTCCAAAGCACTTCTCTAGAGTGCACACATCTAGGGGGATCCCGTCTATATTTTATAAATGGTGGGTTTGTTGTTGCTTCATTTTATATCCCTATGTGCAAATTCCGTATTGTCATCAATCCACCAAAAAGGAGGAGATTGTAGGGGCATACTTATCCCTTAGTAGTTTTGGTGATTGATGACAATGCTTTTGCAGACTAATCGTGTGCATTGAGATTTTCAGATATATCATGTATAAACACAAGACGATTTGGTGCCCCTCGAAGACTATTGAACGGCGTTCCTCTATGTTTCTTTTTGATGGATTTGAGTCTTAGGAAAGCCGTACTATTAAGAGGGGGTCCATGTTGGAAAGGTTTGGGTGGAATCTCACGTAAACATTTGTTCCTGTTTGCACCACCTTTCCTTTGGCTCTTTGGAGCATCCTTCGTCTCTCCGTGTCTCTGCAAAATGAAGGATTCCTATTGTTGCTGAACTGAGACAGGAGGTAGTACTGCTCCCTAGAGCGGTACTACCGCTGGCCCTTGCGGTAGTACCGGGATCCTGCATGGTAGTACCGTAGGTGCTCACGGTAGTACCGCTCCTTGGGAACAGTAGTACCGCGGCCTCAGGCTAGGAGCAATTGCTCAAGCGGCAGTATGGATGTAACTTTTTACATCCGCGCCCTATGCGGTAGTACCGTGAGCTCTGGCCAGGCACAGCAGCACGAGCGGAAGTAGGGGCGGATGTAATTTTTTACATCCACGCCCTACACGGTAGTACCACGCCAGGCTTGCAGTAGTAACGTGTCAGATTTTTGCATAGACCTAAACTCAGTAGAAGTAGTCGCGGATGTAATTTTTTATGTCCGTGCCTTCTCATCCTGGACTATCCCTGCCTTGCGGTAGTACCGCAAGGGGGCGTGGTAGTACTACGCCAGCGGTTCTACCGCTCCCTGTCTTAGCACAGCAGGTCTAGTCCTGGCCCCTGCCGTGCCAGCGGTAGTACCGCGGTGCACTGCCGTAGTACCGCAGGCCCGTGTGGTAGTACCGCTTGTATGGTGCCGTAGTGCCGCGTGTTGCAGGCTGGGTTGGTGGATAATGGTTGGATTTGTTCTTCCACTATATAAGGGGAGTCTTCTTTTCCGAGTTGACTACCTCTTCCATCCCCAAGCGCCATTAATGCTCTAAGCTCCATTTTCGCCCGATCTCTCTCCCTAGCCAATCAAACTTGTTGATTCTCTAGGGATTGGTTGAGAAGGCCTCGATCTACACTTCCACCAAAGAAATTTAATTCCCCCACTAATCCCTTGCGAATCTTGTTACTCTTGGGTGTTTGAGCACCCTAGACGGATGAGGTCACCGCGGAACCATAGTCCATTGTGGTGAGGCTTCGTGGTGTCGTTGGGAGCCTCCAATTAAGTTGTGGAGATTGCCCCAACCTTGTTTGTAAAGGTTCGGTCGCCGCCTCCAAGGGCACCAATAGTGGAATCATGGCATCTCGCATTGTGTGAGGGCGTGAGGAGAATACGGTGGCCCTAGTGGCTTCTTGGGGAGCATTGTGCCTCCACACCGCTCCAACGGAGACGTACTTCCCCTTAAAGGGAAGGAACTTCGGTAACACCTCCTCGTCTCCATCGGTTCCACTCTTGGTTATCTCTTACCTTTACTTGTGCAAGTTATTTTGTGTTATATCCTTTGCTTGCTTGTGTGCTTATTGTTGTTGCATTATATAGGTTGCTCACCTAGTTGCAATCTAGACAACCTACTTTGATGCAAAGTTTAATTTGGTAAAGAAAAGCTAAAAAATTGTTAGTTGCCTATTCGCCCCCCTTCTAGTCAACTATATCGATCCTTTCAGCCATCGATAGCGAGGAAGAGTAGAACGTGGGAGGCCGCCACTGCATGGGTCCCAAGAAAGTCACCGCCACCATCTTACTAGGCCTCAGAGCCAGTTGGCTTGCCCCCTTCGTGGAGGCAGAGACTATTCTTTTCTTCCTCCCGAAGTTTCACATCCCAGGGCTCATGAACGGCTCGTGAGCTTGCTGCCTGACCATGTCGTGGGAAACGGTTGTCGTCGTGGCCAGCGATCATTTAGACTAGTTTAGAATAACTTAGACCATCTCAGCGGAAATATGTCAAAAATGCAATGAATTTGCTCCAGTTTAGATGAAAATTATTTAAGTTTGAATGTTTTTTTAAACTTGCATCATATTTCTTTGTTTTGGTTGAATTCTGTTTGAAATGTGACCTGAGGTTTGTAGCTACCTTTGGATGACCAACTCTCATATCAATGTCCAGACACCGGCCTGGACCGGTCCGCGGAGAGATATGGTGTCCGTATGAAGGGTCCACGTTGGAAAGATGTAGTTGTATACTCCCTTCGTTCATAAATATAAGATGTTTTGAATATTTTAATATGAACTACATGGGAAATTGAAATGAAAGAATTAACACTCTAAAGTGTGCCAATATACATCTGACAAAAATGTTAGAACATTTATATTTGCAAATGGGGGGAGTATTTAATTATATTATTTAAAAAAAGCACAATCAAATTAATACATCCCATCATCCTAGAGCAACTAAAGGTTTAAACGATAGAGAAAAGACAGATAACACAAAACCCCAGTCCTATTGGACTTGCTCACACAAAAAAGGACAAAAAGCCTCCAACAATACATGCACCTGACATCCTTTTTTTTGGAAACACCCGCAATTTTATTCATACTCATAAAACTTACAAGTACACTGATTCGGATCTAAAATCCAAGAAAATACAAAGTAACTCCTATGACTAAGAA
This sequence comes from Triticum dicoccoides, assembly GCF_002162155.2. NCBI lineage: Eukaryota > Viridiplantae > Streptophyta > Magnoliopsida > Poales > Poaceae > Triticum > Triticum dicoccoides. Next base: position 200,411,171 of record NC_041391.1, on the reverse strand, counting down.
TTACAATGAAATCTCTTGGAAACACCTTCTTCGTTGCATCAATCTCTGTTAGAAGAAATACTCCAAAGACTTCGGTACCAAGGCTGCATTTGGATTGAAGCAACGATGTTGTCATTCTTTCACTCGCACGAATATTACCAGTGATTTTTGAAAGCACCTTGAGTCGCCCATCCAAAAAGATGGGAAGCCTTGATCGGTGAACGTACTTGGACCAGGGATGATGCCTTAATAGTCTAGGATTTCGGATCACGAAATCTTCACCATGATGTCGATGAAACACTTCAACTTCACAAAAGAATCAAACCAACAGAAAAAGTTTGACACACCAACCCAAACTCATCAGGACAGAAAACTCTCTAACCTCATGGCAACGTCAAAAGAACGAGAGTAAATTTATCCTCACAAAATACAATGGTCACTAGACGATGACGAAGACCATAGTACTCTGAAGATGCGAGGTCCCCCCACCTCTAGGCGCCAAGATGGCAGCCGAAGGCGAAGGGACCAAAAAATTCCTAGATGCGACGGCGCAAACCCTCACTCTTTCTGCACGTCATATCCTATTTATGCAACTTGGCCAACACTCTTCTCCATCCTAGGCTTGGCCCGTGTTTTTTCTTCTTCGTTTGCGACCATGCAACCATACCGCTAGAGCTATATCTCGCCTATAGCGAGACGTTAGGAGCTCTCACGGGGATTGATCCAGGATCTCTTGGTTGCGGCGTACCCCTGCTAGCCACTGAGTCACCGTCGGGTTGGTATTAAATTGGTAGGTCGAGACAAGCTTGAAGGAAAAGAGCCCTTTTTCATTGGTTTTCTAGGTTTTTATGTTTTTTGTTTTTCACCAATTTTTCGTCGTTTCTTTCTCTGTTTCTACAAAAAAAATCATTTTTGTTTGTTTTTATTCAGTTTTCTTCGTTTCTTTCTTGGTTTTGGCTGGCTATTCCTTTTCTTTATTTTTCTTTTCTTTTCATTATTTTCTCATCGCTTTTATTTTATTTTGGCTTAGGTTTCCAATGTTTTTCTATACAAACTTTGGTAAATATCTCATACATTTTTCTAATACATGTTTAACATTTTTCAAATACAAGTTCACAATTTTTAAATACACACTCGATAATGTTTCTATACATATTTAACATTTTTCCAATAGCAAATTCACATTTTTTTAGTACATGGTCAACCTATTTTTCTATACACATTTAACATATGATTTCAAATACTTAATTAAAAAAAATCCAAATAGAAGTTTAACATTTCTTAATACATGGTAAACATTTTTTCTATAAAGTTTTAAAAAATTCAAATGCTTACGATTTTTCAAATACCAGGTTAACATATTTTGGTCAACTTTTTTCTATACACATTTAAGATTTTTTTTTCAAATGCTTGATTAACATTATTCAAATATATCTCAGTATTTTTAATACATGGTCAATTTTTTTCAAATGCTTGATTAATTTTTTTCAAATACCTGTTTAACATTTTTCTAAATGCTTGGATTAACATTTTATTAAATGCCTGGATTAACATTTTTCAAAGAAACATGATCAACCTTTTTCACACGCATTGTGTATTTTTTGTATACATGAGAAACATTTTCTCCATACACAATTAGAAAAATTCAAATGATTAGTTGATATATTTGTTTGAAATTTTTTTACGTAATTGTTTTGTAATATGTTTATTTATAATATTTGGAAGTACAAAATAAAGTAGAGTAAGAATAAAAAACACAAAAAAAACATGAAAAAAATGATGATGTGGTCTCCCGCGCCTGGGCCGGCCTATCTCGTGCATTGTTTGATGCAATGGTTCCCTAGGTCTCGCGATAAGCGAGACATGGGGACACCCGCAACCTACACACACAACGCGCCTGCTATGTCTGCGAGTTGATGGGGAAGCTTTTAGATGCTTCCATGGTTTACCGGGCATGGTTTTTCTCTGGTTTCTACGGGCTGGTTACTGTTTTTTTTTCATTTTTCTTTTTCTCTTCCGTACATCATTTATCTTTATATATTATTATTTTTCAATCGCAATTTTTATCACATGATTTTCGAACTTCTAGAAGTTTATGAAGATTTTTTGGATTTTGAACTTCTTCAAATGCATGATTATCTTTCAACTTTATAAACCTTTTTAACCTATGAATATTTTTTTCAAATCTGCGGAACACACAATTTTTTTCAAATTTGTGATTTTTTTATGAAATTCCTCAACATTTTTTCAAATCCATGGAAAAATGTAAAAAGTATGGATTTTTCATACTTTTTGTTAAATCCATGAACTCTTTTCAAACTCACAAACCTTTTAAAATTCGTGAAATCTTTTGGAACGTGTGAACATTTTTTGAAACCTATGAGCTTTCTTCGAATCCAGGGGATCCCCAAACGTTCTTCATATTTGTGAACTTTATTAATTCGTGAATATTTTTCAAACTCTTGCACATTGTTTTTTTTTCAATTTGGAGAACGTTTTCTCAAATCTGCGAACCCGTTTTGAAGTACATGAATTTATTTTTTCAAACCCACATTTTTGTCTAAACTTGCGATCCTTTTTAACCCATGAACATTTTTCTGAATTTGCCAAATATTCTAATTTCACGAACTGTTTTTCAAGTTTACAAAAAGAGTACATCTAAGGTTGTTTCAAAAGTCATTCAGTCAAGAGTTGACCTGTCAACCATGGACTGAGCGAACAAGGGGCAGAGGACAGACCGAACAACCAGCGAACGAAACAGGTAGTGGCCAGCACCAGCGCACGTTCTTGGCCGACCGAGGAAAGCAGCCATGCGGCCGCTGGTTTCACAAATGCGCACCATGAGCGTTGCATAGGAGGTTTGTACATGCACACCATCGAATCACTGATTAAGAGTACTTCTTTGAAAAAATACTCCCACTTTATCAGGTTGCAACAAATGACGCCTAGGAATTTTTAGTTTTTTTTCTTCTAGATTCGTGTATTTAAAACGTCTTATCTCTTAAACCGTGCATTCAAATTTCGAACCATTTTTACCGTTGGATCCCTCGCTCGAGATCTTCAAAACTAGATCCCCTGTTGAGAGGTTTCGACGAACTTTCTTTTGACAAAAAAATGGACGAAAAAATCAAACCGGAAGCACGTTTTCCCCTTCCCGAAGAGGCACGCGTTTTCCCCTTTTCGAGAGGCACGGCCGTGCCTCCACGAGAAGTAAATATGTGCCTCTCGTGGAATGAAAAAAACGCATATTCATGCCTCCATGAGAAGTAAATTTGTACCTCTCATGGAACAAAAAAAAGTTGACACGTTTTTTTTCCTTTTCTAGAGGCATGGAAGCAAATCCGTGCCTTCACGAGAAAATCTGTGCCTCTTGAGGAACGGAAAAAAAAGAAAAAGCGTATCTCGCGGAACGAAAAAGACACATTTTTTCTTTTCTGAGAGGCACGTGCCTCCACGAGAAGTAAATCTGCGCCTCTCGTGAAATGAAAAAACACATTTTTTCCCCTTTCCGAGAGGCAATATCGTGTCTCTCGCGAAAGCAAATCTGTGTCTCCACGAGAAATAAATCTGTGCCTCTCACGGAAGGAGAAAAAACGCATTTTTTCCGTGCAAAAGAAGTTTTTGCTTCCTAAGGAAACCCAGGAAAAAACAGAAAAAACCAAAAAAATTGAAAATAATAATTCATCGAAAAGCCAAAAACACGTATAAAAAATAAAAATATTCAGAGAAAACACCCAGAGCGTGACACATGGCGACGGTTGATAGCGTGCCAAATGACGCGCTTCCAGCCCACCCTAGGTGACCCTCGGCGGGGCTCCCAAGGAGTACTCTTCGATTAGCTGCTCTCATCAATCAGACGAACACAAAAAGGGGGTTGGTGGGCCAAACGGGCCTCATCACATCTATGACAACATTTAGATAAGAACTCTGTTTGTGGTCGTTGAGTAATAAAGTTCGGGTTTGTCCCTAAAAAAGAGTTGTAATCTGGAGTTTCTCCAAGAAAAAATAGTTGTAATATGAAGGGACTCCTTAAGTTTTTTTTTGTGAGGTGAAAGGAATTTATTCTATGAAGGAAAATGTCCATTTTACTCCTGTGAAGAAAAAGGGTAGTTTTGCATAACCCCATGAACTTTTTTTGGGTTCACTTAACCCTCTAATCCCATCTCGTTCAGAAATCATTGGTGGGTTTGTGCGAGTGATTTTGCTCACATTGACGAGGTCAAAGCGGTTTGTTGACCAGTGGGGCCATGCTCTCCCTTCTCCCTCCTCTGCCTGCCACATCCACATCCACCAGAGAGCGCCCGAGCTTCGGTTGACGGCCACCGTCACCGTACACGTGGCGGAGGAAGCATAGAGACACGCCAAAATGTTCGGAACATCTACCTCGTTGCCCTTTTCAACTCTGCCAAATTCATTTTGCCGAGCCACCCCAATCGAGCATGGCATACTCATCTCCCTCGCCACTGCCGCTAGCCACTGCGCCAAAATTCACAATCACCAGCGCGCCCTCGGCCTCCACGACCCCTTTCTTGACCCAAGACCACCTCACGCACCTTCTAGGTAGCTTCTCGGCGGGGCCGGCGACCACGAGCCCCTTCCCGGCAAGCCTGCGCTCCTGCTGCCACCTTCGGCATCCATGGCTTTGCTGCAAAGCACCCTCGGTCTCCCTTCGTACGCCAGCACCCTCTAGGTGAGCCCCCTACTCCTATGCAGCCTCTCCGTCCCCTCCCTCGTCTCTATAGTCTACACACGTTGTGTGTCGCCCATAACCATGGTGTAGTCGCCAGAGGTCATTGTTGGCAATGCTTCGGGTCCTCTCGACCATGCCCAACTCCTCAGTCAGATGCGGCGTTTCTCCCTAAGGCCAATTCCATCGCGCGACCCCAAACGGACGTCCGTTTTGCCCGGATTCTGTCCGTTTGGGTAGGGCAATGGGGTCGTGTCCGGGCAGTTTCTGGGATGCGGTGGTCGTGCGCCCAGCGCGCAGCCGCATCCCGGCCGCATCCTGTCCACGTACATTTTTCTTTGCAAGCCCTTAACTTTTTTTCATCATTCATTTTTGGTACATGGGAATATATCACCAAATTTTGACTAGAAAAACAAGACCAAAGAAAACAAGAACCACAAGAATACATTTTAGAAGATATCCAACTTCCATAACTGCCCGCTTGAGTTGGGTCAGGGCCTTTTCAATGCACTCATTGTTGATTTGCGGAGGAGGCTCGATCTTGCATGCTTCTTTTTTCTTCGAGTCTAAAGAACTCGACGTTGCTTTCTCACACCTAGTCTCGTGTCTAGCCTCTAATCTAGCAACAAGTGCACTTGTCTCATCTACAACCTCTATGCTAGCTAAAAGTGCACGAACATCTACTAAATTGCGCTCTATCAATATATCGATGTACTCTTCTTCCCAATACCAAAACTTGCATCCATGCTACACAATAAAAATTTGAAGTTAGCACAACTAGTCAAATCTAGAGCACAGACCGAAGCTAAAAAGAGCACATACCCCATCGTTTAAGCACTTGATGAACACCCATCCGGGATGTTCCGGCGTTGTAGACACGCGACGCACGACCTTCTTTGGGCAGTGGTCGCACTTAATGAGTGGCAACGGTGCGCCGGCGAGCTTTTGGGTAAGCACCGAGCCCCGCCGACCGCCATTCGTGTATCTGCCGGTGGACCACCGACGGTGCAGATTCGAGCGGCTAGAGGAGGAGCCACTGCCTGCATGTGGCCTTGCGGCCCTGCCAGGGGCCTTCCGGTAAGGTGCCCGGCCAGTCCATGGCGCGGCGCGGCCTCCCATAGCCGGGCCAGCTAAAGACCGACCGGATTCGCCCCAAATCCGGCCGGCTGGTGCGCAAACCAGGTGTCCATGGTTGGGTAGCTCAGCGGTGCCGAGGGGAAGGGGCTGGACAAGCGCGTGTCCTAGTTGCACGGCTGCAATAGTAGCGGCGGCTGCGGCGGCGGCGAGGGGAAGAATAGGGAAGAGTGGAGAAGCATGGAGGGTGGTGCGGCCGGAGGCAGGAAGGGGGGCGGATAGAAAAAGGCGCCCCTGTGCCACCGACGGGCGGGCCAGGGGAGGACACGCGCAGATGGCCCGTGCGTCCACGTGGTGTCCGTTTCACCCCAAAAGCGACCCAAACTTGGGCCGGGATGGGTCGAAAGCGGACACAAAACGGACAAAAGTCCATTTGCTCCCGCGCGCTGAGCCGCTTGGTTCGTCCGTTTTACCTCAAACGGACGCGCGCGGATAGAATAGGGTCACGCGGTGGAGTTGGCCTAAGCAAATGAACACCTATACAACCATTCTGTGCGTCACCGTGGTAGCAACACGGGCAGCGCGAGCGTAATGGCCCCAATTGGTCAACAGACCTCGTCCATGCCAGTAAAACCACGCGTGCAAACCATTAATGATGATTTTCTGAACGGCATTGCTGAGATTATGAGGTTAAGTAAGCTGAAAATAGTTCACGGGTTATGCGAACCATCCATTTTCTTCAGGTGAGTAGAATGGGCTTTTCTGAATATAACACTGTTGTATAGCTACATGAAGGATCACCATGTATTGAGGAGTTTCGTTTTATTTCTTAGAAAAGGAGGATGATCCCCGGTCTTTGCATCTGGACGATGCATGCAGCCACTTTATTAATTATTCGCATAAGACCTTACAAAGTCATACAACAGTAAGACTAAAGTCATCGTCTAGGCAATCGCTACTCCTATCCAGATGATGTAGGGATGTTGATCGTCTGGGCCTAATACCAAACAGACCTCGCAGCCAAACCTAACATCTAATACCTGAGGTCCCAACCAGGACGCCTGCCGGTTACGACGCCAGACAACGCCACCATCCTGCGCTCGTCCATCATCACACGTCCACCGGCAAGACCCCGCTGTTCCATGCCGCTGAGACCCGTTGTTGTCGACGTGCGAGATGCCACGCCGCTCCTCCGACGCGAAACACCACCTGTTGCCGCTGGTCCCATCCACTCCGCTTGCAGTTTCTCAAGCCGAGCACCCAAACGTCCCAAACGGCGCCTTCAAGAAGGGTACGACACACGCAATACCGCCGCCGCCCAATCTAAGGAGATTTAGGGTTTTCACTCGGGCATGGGATCGGGGTGGAGGGCAGGGAACTCGACGGCGCCTGCAAGGAGGAGAACGGCGACCCTGGTCGTCACGACCGTCGGGATGAACGAGTCATCCAGAGTTTCCTCCGGTCCGATGTCACCTCTACCAGCCCCTGCGAATGCACCGAGGTCGACGACCGCGATCGTAAGCCACCAAGTGCAGCGGGAGAGAGTGTGCAGCGCGGAGGAGATCCACCGGCGACTCACCGCCCACGCGGTCATGACACCGTCCATCCACCCCCCGCGAATGTCGCCAGCCGAGGGCGTCGTCGCCATGCCTAACGGGGCCGCCGCCCCTGGTCCAGGTCCCTCCATGAAGGCTGGAGTGGCGAGATCCCGCCGCTGCCGGGAGTCCCACACCCATGGATCTGGGCACCCGTGCACCGCCGTGAGTCCGCCGCCTCCGGGATCCGCCACACCGTTGGGAGGGCCGCACCGTGCGGATCAGGACGCCCACGCTGCCGCGGATCCGGGAGTGGAAGGAGAGACCCTCCGCCACCGCTGTCGCACGCACGGGCTTTGCCCGGCGCCGACCATCGGCACCGACGGAGGGGGAGAAGGGCGCTGGAGGGACTAGGCGGCGGCGGCGGCTGAGCCCTCTCGAGTCGCCCGCGGGGGAGGCGACGCGAGAGGGACGCGAGACTCTCCTGTATCGAGGAGTTTCTACCTCTCCACAGTAACCCAACAACAATATGACAATATGTTGAACGTGTCAAGCCCTTCCCGGAGAGTGTCACCAACGCCTCTGAGGAGTCAGCCTGGACAATGATTGGGCCTTCACTATCTTGTATCGCCAACGTCATGCCCTACATCAAAGCATGAATCCAATACATCATTGCAGTTAAATAAGGACAAGCATGTAGAAAATATGACATTTTCATCGTGCCTCCTAAGGATCATGCCCGTGTGTCGCGGTACCATGAGCAGCCAAGAAGGCACCATCCACTCAGAGGGCTACTCGATTTGCCAGCGGCGGAGGCATGGCAAAACAGACGCAGTTCTCTTATTTGTGGAACATGACCGTTCTCCATCATAAGCATTTTCCTTTTGATAATTTCCTCAATGCTAAACATCCTTGCAAGATTTAGCGACATCATATAGCTCTTCAGGAACATGGACTGTGGCTTCAGGAGGAGGGACGTCCCTCCCATGAACTATATCCGATCGCAAATGACCAGATCCTCCAAAAACGAGCATAATGATCATAGCCCTCACATACTCTCTTCAGCCGTCCAGCACGTCAGAGCTCTCATGGAGTCCGAGATCGCTCTTGCAAGACCGCATGTGACCATGGCATGAAAACCCAACTGAGTGGTCAGTGCCGCTGGCATCGCTTTCTCTCATGAGCTACAGTAGCTGCGACGCACACCCGCCAGTTTTCATAGCCAAGAGTAGAACCTGCAGTTGTTGCTGGTGCTACACATGCGTGAAATTTCAGCGGTCGGTCACATACTCACATGAAAGCGAATCACCCTGAGCACCGAAAGCGACCACCACCAGGGCACCACCCCAGCCCTTTGGCCACATCGTGCAGTGGTAAAAATCCTTTTGTACAAATTTTGCACGACTACACTTTTACCCGCGTACAGTTTGGATCATCTGGCCCATAAACGGGTTTCCGTTTTCCTAATAAAGTACTGGCTCCATGTGATATTTTTTTGAAATGAGCTTTCTAGCTAGGATGACTGGATGACCCAACTACCCACGGCACGGGGCCACGGGTCCTCGTTGCCTACACAAAATCAGCCATGCGACGAGATATGTCTGGTCTTTGGTTAGTCCTCTAGCGGTGCAGCTGTGTAGGTGAGCCAATACAGTCACCGTCCAAACCGGAAACGTTCAACTTTCTCACATTTGCTGCTTGATTCCAGGCACCGAAATGCCATGGCCTCCCATTTAAACCTCGCTTATCTTTTTCAAGAATTTAAACCTTGCTTATACAGCACTGCCAATCATTTCGGGAGAGATTCTCACTACCAACTATTCGGCTTAATGAGGCCGCTATACACTTCGGCTGCAAGGGCCGCGGTGTGCTCTTCAGTATTGAGGGAGCGCTCCATATTTTCATTGACTGTAATAACGCCACGTGCTCCGGGCATCTTAAGCTTCGAATAAGCATAGTGCGGGACTACATTAAAGCGGGCGAAAGCAGTTCGCCCGAGTAGTGCGTGATAACCACTGCGGAAGGGGACGATGTCGAAGATCAATTCTTCACTTCAGAAGTTGTCTGGGGAGCCGAATACTACCTCCGGTGTTAATGAACCCATACAACGGGCCTCCACGCAGGGTATCGCACCTTTAAAGGTAGTGTTACTAGGCTTGATTCTTGATGGGTCATGCCCATTTTGCGGACGGTGTCTTGATAAATCAAGTTGGGACTGCTGCCGCCATCCATAATGACTCTAGTGAGGTGGTATCCGTCGATGATTGGATCAAGTACCAGGGCGGCCGAACCCCCGCGGCGGATACTGGTTGGGTGATCCCTGCGATCGAAGGTGATCGGATAGGCTGACCATGGATTGAATTTTGAGACGACAGGCTCTACGGCGTAGACGGCCCTAAGTGCGCGCTTGGGCTCCATTTTGGGAATGTGAGTGATATAGATCATGTTCACTGTTTTCACCTCGGGGGAAAACTACTTTTGGCCCCTGGTGTTCGGCTGACGGGGCTCATCATTGTCCTCACTTGGAGGTCCCTTTCCCTTGCGTTCGGTATTTATCTTACCGGACTGTTTGAAAACCCAACCGTTTCTGTTGGTGTGGTTAGCAGGCTTATCGGGTGTGCCATGAATCTAACAGGGCCTCTCAAGGATTTTGTCCAAATTGGATGGACCGTCCCTGTTGCCTTTTAAAGGTTTCTTCCGCAGACCGGATTTATAACCGCTGAATCCGGCATCGACTGTCGTAACATCTGCATTGTTATTGTTGCTCCGACGTTTTTTTTATTGTGGCGTGGTTTATCATTGCCATCCCTGGCCTCAGAAGTGTCGGTGTCGCCGGAGTTGTTGCTTCTACGAGCCAACCAACTATCTTCACCCACACAAAAACGTGTCATGAGTGCAGTTAAAGCTGCCATGGTCTTTGGCTTCTTCTACCCTAGGTGTCGGGCGAGCCAATTCGTCTCGGACGCTGTGTTTGAAGGCCGCTAAGGCTTCAACGTCCGGACAGTCCATGATTTGGTTCTTTTTAATTAGGAACCGATTCCAATGCTTGCGAGCCGATTCGCCTGGTTGCTGGATTATGTGACTCAAGTCATCCGCATCCAGTGGCCGGACATAAGTGCCCTGAAAGTTGGCCCGAAAAGCATCTTCTAAATCTTCCCAGGTTCCAATGGAGTTCTTTGGGAGGCTGTTCAGCCAGTGTCGTGATGGCCCTTTCAGCTTTAGAGGAAGATATTTAATGGCGTGGAGATCATCTCCACAAGCCATATGAATGTGGAGAAGGAAATCTTCAACCCAGACGGCCGGATCCGTCGTTCCATCGCACTGTTCGATGTTTACGGGTTTAAACCCTTCCGGAAACTGGTGCTGCATTACCTCACCGGTAAAACACATAGGGTGTGCGGCACCTCTACATCGTGCAACATCACGGCGGAGGTTGGATGACATTTGTGTTCGGTGTGGATCCCGAATATTGTAATGTTCATCACGCCAGGCTTCATAGTTGTTATCTCTTGCCAGGGCATGACCTCTTTATCCGTAGATTGATCTGGTCTGGCCGGCTTTATTGGTTGGTGTTCGGCTTGATGTGCCATTTTGTCCCATCCACGTGGTGGTCGGTCTGGCTGATCTGCGTAATTGTATTTCGACGGTATTGGCTCCAGGGCATCGTCGTTGAACTGTGGCAGCAGCTTACGCTTGGGGTAACTCTTTACTGGTTGCTCGGGGTCGTACTCTTCGGCTGCCAGGATCTTGCTCCACCTTTCATTGAGCGTATCCTGTTCAGCTTTGAGCCGCTTGTCGTGGATTTGTCACGTCAGATGTCCTTAGTGTGAGGACTTAGTCGCGAGGCCAACGCATCTATGTGGTAGCTTGAGAGGGGTTGAGCGGAATCGAGAGACGCAACCCAAGACAGGGATTTAGACAGCTTCGGGCCCCGGGAAACATCATCCGGTAAAACCCTACATGCTGTTTGAGGCTAGGTCTCATTATCATCACGAGGGAGTCGCCGTAAACCGGTTCTCCTCTTTGTGTCTAGCCCTAGAGATTATTGATTGTTGTCTGTCCCTCTTTGGGGAGCCCTGCCCCTCCTTATATATGTTGAAGGGGCGAGTTACATGTGGAGTCCTATTAGGATTAGGACTAGTCTATCTCTAATACAAACCGGATACAAGTCCTGGTCTTAACTCTTTGTAAGGTAAATATTCCTTTCCTCTTAAACCGGCCCACAATAGTTGAACCGGCCTTCTAGGCCTTGGGCCTTGTCATCCGTCTGATCCGCCCGCCGAGTTACCAGTGAATCATAACGACCAAGCGGATTGCTTGTAAACCGCCAAGGTCAGGGCGGGTCTTCAGATAAACCGCCAAGTCCGGCCGGATTAACTTCCGGCCGGTTTACATCGCGGGGTATATCCCCGACATTAGCCTCCAGTTTAATTTGGATTTATCCATGTTAAACTGATCTGTAATATAAACACAAGAACAAATTTGGTGGGTTGTGCTCCGGGTTAAGAATTCTTGTAGACCGGCACCTGATCATTCTTAAGTCCTTGTCATTCCCTCCTTCTAGAAAATCCGGATCAATAACCAGTTTCATACTCAAATTGCTGATGTTGGCCTCTCATAGAAAAATATTGTGAAGAATAATCCACTTGAATCGGTTTCCAAAATGCCGGTTTTAAGAAATTTTGGTCTTGAAATACTCATCTGATATTCATCCGGTTTGAAGATGTAGAACTTGCCGTTTTATCATTGCCAAAACTGTCGGGTTATAAAAACTGATAATTCCGGGTTATGATTGTTGCCAACGCCGGGTTATGATTGTTGCAGACACCGGGTCAATCCGGTTTGCTCAAGACTGAGAATTTTGAAAATATTTCTCCTTATATGCATATTACCTGTAGCCGCCAAGTCTTGAGCAGAACAAAGTTATGGTTTAAGACTTGCTTCAATATCAATACTGCCACTTTTGAAGAAATCCATGTTGTTCATCCCAGTCACTAGTAAAAACTGAACACTCCATATTATGTAGCCCCCAAGTGCCGGGTTGTCATGCTTGCAGCAACCAGGGACTTGAAATTGCCTTATACTCATAAAACTTCAACCAGTGTAGCCCCCAAGGGCCGGGTCATTTATGCAATAATGAGCAGGGACTTTGTAAATATAATCATATAGATTTGAGCAATGATGTGTAGCCCCCAAGGGCCGGCTCAGTAAGATAATATTGAGCTGGGACTTGATATATACTTCAATGAAAATAACATCATATGATGTAACCCCCATCATGGGCTTGAATCCACGTCCATAAGGTTAAGAGCCTTGTGCTTTACCAACTGAGCAATATACCCTTCAATATAATGGATAAAAAGCTTTTGTACCTTGAATTGTTGACAGGAGCAATTGGCAGCCCCGAAGGGCCGGCTCATTGTAATGTGACGAGTCGGGTCTTCAATAAGATGAACAAAGAATGACTTTGCATTAGCCCCCAAGTGTCATGGTGCATGCTTGCAGCGACATGAGACTTGCATAATTGATGTAATCTCAACTTAAATAATGTAGCCCCCAAGTGCCGGGTTGTAAGCCTGCAGCAACTCGGGACTATTCCTTCAATTGTAGACAAAAAATCATATCCATTGATAATATGATAGCCATTGCGCTAAAGCGACTTTGAAAACCTTAATCATAATACTGGTTATTGATAACCATAATAGAAATCCAGCCATGTTGGCTATTTTGAATAATATACCCAATGATTTATAAGCGCATAATTCCAATGGCGCAGTCCAAATATATGTTGGCGACTTATAGTCCAAAGCCAGGCCGGTTTAATAAACACCGGATAATTTTTCATCATATACTGGCGACTTATCGTTTTAAAGCCAGGCCGGTTTAACAAACACCGGATAATTTATCATCATACTGGCGACACATAGTCGAAAGCCATGCCGGTTTAATAAACGTTAGTGATTTATAATCATGCTTTATTCAACCTGTTTCTGCATACAACAAGTTTAAAGTGTCCTGGCGGTTTACCGCCGGACGGGTCATAATGCCCAACATATAACCTGGGTTTATAACCAAGGTTGCACTTAAGAATAATCAAATATGAAATATATCATACCTGTGATATTGAATCATATTGCTGGTTTTACCAACTTTTTGTAGTAAGAGTGATAACCCCAATCTTAAGTAATGATAACTCCTTTCATACTGTGCCGGTTGATGATAAACCGTACCGGGTTGTGATAAACACCGATTTAACCATATATAATACTGGCGACTCATAGTCAAACCAGACCGGGCTGATAGTCTCCGGATTATAACTTGATCCTGTATTGACAACTTGTAACTGAAAGTCAAGCCGGGTTAATGAACGCCGGTTTACTCCATAATAGGATGATAATAGAAAATCAAACCGGGTAGATGGCCCCCGGATTGGGACTTGACCGTGTTCCGTCAATTTGTAATTGATAGTTGAATCGGATTAAAACGTTGTCTGTTTAAAAAACACAACAAAAATCAAATAACAATTATGAAAAAAATATGGAAGCAAAGGCAATGATAAAAACCGTTTGCAAAAATATGCTATACTGAGCTGATCAGATGGTATTACCATGGTCGGACAGGACCAAGCCCCCAATAGGAGTGACAATGATTCAAGTCAGCCAGGTCCCCAAATGATTCGTGGCATATATGCCAGATCAAGAGGCGTGGCAATGGTTCGGGTTCGACCAAGCCCCCAAGTGATTTTGTGGCCTTAGGCCGACCAAGAGGCGTGACTGGTTCAGACTTGACCATGTCCCCAAGTGATCTGGTGGCTGTCGCCTATCAAAAGGTGTCGCGTTGGTTCGGACACGACCAAGGCCCCCAGTGATGTATAAAAAGCAAATGTCAAGGGGTAAACCGGAGTCCGCTTTAAAAACAGAGCCACTCCATGTAACCACGCATGATAAGAAAGACAGAGACTCCGCTTTATGAAGCAGAAGCCCCCATGTGATCAATAATATGTTAGGCCAATAAGGCAGGATACCCATGTTTGAACCGCGCATCATGGCAGCAGGTCCTCTTCGGTAATTTTTTAACTTTTTTGCAAGAGATAAATTGTTCTTTGAACCGGGATCTTGAACCGGATATTGAGAGCTTCAAAGCTTTGTGGGAGACATCTTTCCCTTGAACCGGATTGTAAACCGGAATCTTCATTTTCAGCCGGAAATTTTCTGACGGCCTTTAAACTCGAACTTGCGAGAAGTTAATTTCTTTTTGAATCGGAAATTCTTAAACCGGATTTGAGAGCTTCAGTGAGACTGGCTTCCCTTGAGCCGGATTCTAAACCGGAATCTTTTCTGATGACCCGAAACTTTTTCATTGAGCCGAGATTTTGTAATTGTCATATACTTTCTAAGCCGGAAATTTTCTGATGGCCTTCAAATAACAGTAGCCTTCGGGACCGGGTTATCTTTGCCTCCATTGTCCTGGGGTTTTTTAAATTTGCTGAAACTGGCAAGACTTGTTGCGTCATATCATCGTAGCCCCCGAGTCTCAAGGTGACTCGAAGAGTTGGCTTGAGATTCTCCATATTTGACCGTCATATAAACCGACATAACTTGTATATCATTGGTGTTGATAGCACGATGTTAATCCACAGAAATTTGAGGTGACTGCGGTGGGTTATAAATGATCCCGTATGAGCCGTGTCAGCAACTCGGCCAATGGCTCCTTCCAACTGGCAATTTGAAGTTAATCAAACTGTAGTGGCAGCGACTTGTGTGCCTGCCCATTGAACCATCCAGTGCAGACGGCGGTTGATGATAATTTGCCTCCAATTTGAAAGAAAGCCGGGCTACCCAAGCTGTGACTTGCTCATACTTCAATAAACAGCCCATGCAGATAGGTGCGGCCCGGTATATTGACGTAGACCAGGCCATGAGAAATGAACGAAAAAGATGACCTCAGCATCATAGGCGGCTCAAACAGATGAACTGGCCGCGGTACTGTAAACCGGTGCGGACGGGGAAGATCGGCACCGGTGTCGTAAACCGGCACAGACGGGCGAGTTAATCGCGTTGTTTTAATGTAGTGAACAACTGTCCTGCATCAACAATATTGCAGACCAAGGCAAAGATAAACTGCTCTTTGACAAAAATAAAATGCGCCAATAAAATATATTTTAGATGAATATTACCTAATGTGCCAGGCCGAAAATAATCCTCCATGAAGTTGATGACCACTAGGTAAAGTTGAAGTCACTCACGGGTGAACCGGCCACATCATGGTAAACCGATGCAGACGGGTGAGTCGGCCACGGCGTTGTACGCTGACGTGGACATGTGAACCGGACGCGAGGATTGACGGGTGAGTCGGCCACGGCGTTGTACGCTGACGTGGACATGTGAACCGGCCGCGAGGATTGACGGGTGAGTCATCCATGGCGTTGTAAGGCAGCACGGGCGCGTGAGTCGACCGCAAGTGTTGTAAGCCGGCATGGACGAGCGAATCAGCCGCAGGTGTGGACGGATGTAAACCGAACAACGGGGGCGGCGATTTGCACGCGTATCCGTCAAGCAACCCGATACCTTTGTAACGAATAATGGTCCTGATTTTGAGGGATTTCAGACTGATTTTTGATGTGACGGTTTGTCCCTTGTAGAGCTTTCTTGGAGGTCTTGCTGGCAGTATACTCTCAACTGGGATCTTCGTCTGTACTACTGTGCGTAGCACTTTGTTTCTTGGATTTAATTGATCTTCACATTAGGAAAAGGCAGCAGCAGCAGCAGCAAGCGCCGATCCGGTTGTTGTCTGGTTCTGCTCTTGCTACCCGCCGAGAAGCGGGTTGCACCTCCACCATGGATTGGCTTTGAGCCGTCGGCGCTGCAACAGGGGGCCGGGTGCAGCAGATGGACGCTGGTGATCTGGCAAGGCAGCGATGGTGGCTTTGACTCAGAGCCGTGGGCCACAGCGGCGGAAGTGGAGACGAAGGCGAGCCGGAGAGGCCGACGGCTTATTACAACAGGAATCCCATCTGTCTCCCCCGCGCAGGAGGTGAGCCGCCGCTGACGCGCCACACATCACGGTGAGGTGAGCAGCAGTAGATTGAGACAGGCCCACGTCGGCTGTCAGCGAGGCGAGCAGAGGCCTGGCGCGACCGTGGAGGAAAGATGCAGGCGAGCGTGCACCGGTGCTGGCGATGACCGAGGCCGCAGAGTCCAAGTGGCCTCATCCGAGTTTGGGTAATTTTTTTTCTGAACTCTATTCGTGTATCATCCCAGTAGTCTTGTGTGCCTGCGTCTCGGTGGTTTTGGCCTTTACGTGATGCAGCAGTAGTGTAGCCACAGTGACTAGGATTTGAGGACTGTAAACAGAGCACTTTCAGCTAGTACACCACGGTGACTAGATTTATTTAAGCAAACAAATCGGTAATTGATCTCCTTGGGACTTGAAGCTGTGGTTTGATGTGGAAGCGACCCGTGATTGACAGCGGAACTCGGCGGAGGACTACAGCATGTGGATTTGCGCGTGCATGTACGAACATCAATCATGTCAATCCCGGAGTAGTAACACCATAGATTAAACGCCCGCATAGCTGACTTTGTCTCGGACCCGGCGTCGCCCTGACGACAGAAATCTCGGCGACCTTTCCACTTCGGCGGTAGAGCAGATCGTAATCCTAATCTCTCTTGTCGTGGGACAGGGAGACGTGGCCAAGCTTCTGGTAATGGCGTATGGTGGCTGGTTCGGATAGACGATCCCGCAGAGAAAAAACACAAGAATACCTGTCGGTCTCGGCTAAAAAAGGCTGCAGCCTGGGCGATTTGTGCGCAAATCAACTCCTTGTCAGTCTTGGATAGCGACGTCTTTGATAAATCACCTATGCGGCAGACCTCGTCTCGGACTCAGCAAAAACGCACGGGCACGGCGACATACACAACTGCAACCCTAATTTTTCGTCTCCAATCTTGTATCTGTCAGCTCTAAAATTAACCATAATTCTGATAAACTTGCCGGCTATGCTTATGGTTGTCCGGCAGCTCATACGATCGTCCCGTGCCGGCTCTTTCTCATCCTGATCAATCGCGAGTTTCTCGATCCCTGAAGATATCCCTCCAAGAACTCATCACCACCGCACGCGGGCCCCATGGTGGGCGCCAACTGTCGTGGATTTGTCACGTCAGATGTCCTTAGTGTGAGAACTTAGTAGCGAGGCCAACGCATCTATGTGGTAGCTTGAGAGAGGTTGAGCGGAATCGAGAGACGCAACCCAAGACAGGGATTTAGACAGCTTCGGGCCCCGGGAAACATCATCCGGTAAAAACCCTACATGCTGTTTGAGGCTAGGTCTCATTATCATCACGAGGGAGTCGCCGTAAACCGGTTCTCCTCTTTGTGTCTAGCCCTAGAGATTATTGATTGTTGTCTGTCCCTCTTTGGGGAGCCCTGCCCCTCCTTATATATGTTGAAGGGGCGAGTTACATGTGGAGTCCTATTAGGATTAGGACTAGTCTATCTCTAATACAAACTGGATACAAGTCCTGGTCTTAACTCTTTGTAAGGTAAATATTCCTTTCCTCTTAAACCGGCCCACAATAGTTGAACCGGCCTTCTAGGCCTTGGGCCTTGTCATCCGTCTGATCCGCCCGCCGGGTTACCAGTGAATCATAACGACCAAGCGAATTGCTTGTAAACCGCCAAGGTCAGGGCGGGTCTTCAGATAAACCGCCAAGTCCGGCCGGATTAACTTCCGGCCGGTTTACACCGCGGGGTATATCCCCGACACCGCTGATGTTTCTTTTTCAGGCTCCGTGTTGTGGCGAGGAGCTGCCGCTTGAAGCGTTCTTGTCCGAGGGGTTCCTCTGAGACGATAAAATCTTCGTCCCCGAGTCTAACATCCTCTTCAGAGACTAGCATATAATTGATGTCTTCCGAATCTTCATGATCAATGTGTTCGGGGCTATACTGACCCTCCTCCCTCTCATCTTGTTCGGACGTGGGCTCGACGGGGTGTTCGGGATCTTCAGCATTATCCAGAGTCTCATTATCTCTGGTGCCAGTATTACTATCCTTCACCCGACGCGATCGTGAGCAGCGCCGCTGGCGCCTGCGCTTTGGTGGTTCATCGACAGGCTTGTCCTTGTCTGGATCTTGAATGCCATCGTCGTCCTTCTTCTCAGGAGTGTCCATCATGTATATGTCATAGGTTGTAGTGGCCATCCAATGCCCCATGATGGGTGGGACTCGGCCTGTCTCGACATCGGCATTGTCATCCATACCGTCGATGTCTTCGGACGCGTAGTCTAGCATGTCAGTTAGGTCCTCGACAGTGGCTATTAAGTGGGTGGTGGGCGGGTCATAAAATTCCCCGCTCCCAGCCCCCAGCCCATGTTGGATGGAGTTCGGAGGCAAACCTTTCGTAATGGTGAGAGATCGCATTAAACCCAGTGCTTCGTCTAAAGGCGAAAGTTGGGTGGGAGCCTGCTGATACGTCTCCAACGTATCTATAATTTTTTATTGTTCCACGCTATTATATTACCCGTTTTGGATGTTTATGGGCTTTACTTTACACTTTTATATCATTTTTAGGACTAACCTACTACCAGAGGCCTAACCCAAATTGCTATTTTTTTCTGCCTATTTTAGTCTTTCGAAGAAAAGGAATATCAAACGGAGTCCAAATGGAATAAAACCTTCAGGAGCGATCTTTCTGGAACAAACGCAATCCAGGAGACTTGGAGTGAACGTCAAGAAGAAGCCGGGGCGGCCACGAGGGTGCCTGGCGCGCCCTAGGGGAGTGGGTGCGCCCCCACCCTCATGGGCCCCTCGTGGCTCCCCTGACCAACTTCTTTCGCCTATATATACTTGCATACCCTCAAAACACCGAGGAGCACCACGATAACCTATTTCCACCACCACAACCTTCTGTACCCATGAGATCCCATCTTGGAGCCTTTTCCGGCGCTCCGCCGGAGGGGGAATTGATCACGGAGGCCTTCTACATCATCGCCAAGGCCTCTCCGATGAGTTGTGAGTAGTTTACCACAGACCTTAGGGTCCATAGTTATTAGCTAGATGGCTTCTTCTCTCTCTTTGAATCTCAATACAATGTTCTCCTCGATCTTCTTGGAGATCTATTCGATGTAACTCTTTTTGCGGTGTGTTTGTCGAGATCCGATGAATTGTGGGTTTATGATCAAGTTTATCTATGAGAAAAATTTGAATCTCCTCTGAATTCTTTTATGTGTGATTGGTTATCTTTGTAAGTCTCTTCGAATTACCAGTTTGGTTTGGCCTACTAGATTGATCTTTCTTGCAATGGGAGAAGTGCTTAGGTTTGGGTTCAATCTTGCGGTGTCCTTTCCCAGTGACAGCAGGGGCAAGAAGGCACGTATTGTATTGTTTCCATCGAGGATAAAAAGATGGGGTTAATATGATATTGCTTGAGTTTATCCCTCTACATCATGTCATCTTGCCTAATGTGTTACTCTGTTCTTATGAACTTAATACTCTAGATGCATGCTGGATAGCGGTCAATGTGTGGAGTAATAGTAGTAGATGCAGAATCGTTTCGGTCTACTTGTCGCGGACGTGATGCCTATATACATGATCATGCCTAGATATTCTCATAACTATGCACTTTTCTATCAATTGCTCGACAGTAATTTGTTCACTCACCGTAATACTTATGCTATCTTGAGGTAAGCCATTAGTGAAACCTAAGGCCCCCGGGTCTATCTTCCATCATATAAGTTTCCCATCTATCTTATTTTGCAATCTTTACTTTTCAATCTATATCATAAAAGTACCAAAAATATTTATCTTATCTTATTATCTCTATCAGATCTCAGTTTCGCAAGTGGACGTGAAGGGATCGACAACCCCTTTATCACGTTGGTTGCGAGGTTCTTGTTTATTTGTGTAGGTACGAGGGACTTGTGAGGAGCATCCTATGATTGATACCTTGGTTCTCAAAAACTGAGGGAAATACTTATGCTACTTTGCTGCATCACCCTTTCCTCTTCAAGGAAAAACCAACGCAGTGCTCAAGAGGTAGCAAGAAGGATTTCTGGCGCCGTTGCCGGGGAGGTCTACGCACAAGTCAAGACATACCAAGTACCATCACAAACTCTTATCCCTCGCATTATGTTATTTGCCATTTGCCTCTCGTTTTCCTCTCCCACACTTCACCCTTGCCGTTTTATTCGCCCTTCTTCTGTTCGTCTTTTCATTTGCTTTGATGTCTTACTTGGCTCGTTTGCTCGTTTGGTTGGAATAGTTATTTATTTATTGCTAAACAGAGAACCTAAGATCTATGGCTCCTCATCCGCTTGCCAATCTTTTCGGAGATTCAATTATGATGAACCAAATCCTAGTGATTTGAGTGCACTAGATTATCTTTATGAGGTTTTGCTTGAAATTCGTGAATCTGAAAATTGTGATGAAGAAATTTATGAAGATATTCACGATAGCTCCTTGAATAAAAAGCATGATTGCAATTATTTTATTTCAAATTCTCTTGATGTCAATTGTGCTAATAATATCCAAAACCCTAAGCTTGGGAATGCTAGTTTTGCTATGTCTACTACTTGTTGCAGTGATCATGATTGGGGTGACTCTTCTTATGATCTTGAAAATTTATTTAAGCCCTATGATGAATATGAGATTGATAATAGTGTTTGCAATAATATTGAAAGTGGGTTTGAAAGAGTGTCAACTTTAAATCCCACATATTTGGAGAATGTTCGATGTTATGGTATTTTTGATAAAAGTGGGTTTGGAGAGGTTATGACTTTAGTTAATGATAATCCCACTATTTTGGAAGAGTGTCAACTTCACATGCATGTGGATCGTGTT
Organism: Triticum dicoccoides; assembly: GCF_002162155.2. NCBI lineage: Eukaryota > Viridiplantae > Streptophyta > Magnoliopsida > Poales > Poaceae > Triticum > Triticum dicoccoides. Next base: position 200,390,060 of record NC_041391.1, on the reverse strand, counting down.
GAGAATATGTTATGTGATAACTATTTTGTTGAAGTTTCCTATGATCCCACATGTAACTATTAGGAGAGAGGAAAATATGGTCGTAGAAATTTTTATCTTACTAAATTAACTCTCGTCATGTTGAGATTGCTATCGTCTCTTTCTTCTTCCTTGCATATGCTAGTTTTTGCTTGCCTTGCAAATTTGTTTGCTTATAATATGCCTATGCATAGGAAGTATGTTATACTTAGATGTGTTTGTCACATGTTTCATGATGCTCTCTTTGCGCTTCAATTCTTGTTTTTCATGTGAGCATCATTAAAATTATCAATGCCTAGCTAAAAGGCTTTAAAGAAAAGCGCTTGTTGGGAGACAATACAATATTTTTCCTTGCTTTTATTCAATAAATAAATCATCTAGCTTCTGTTTAGATGTGGTTTTATGTTTTAAGTAGTGTTTGTGCCAAGTATAACCTATAGGATAACCTACGGTGATAGTTAATTTGATCTTGCTGAAAAACAGAAAATTTTGCACGCACGAGAATAATTTTAATAAATCACATAAACGTGCATTTTAGTTGATTCTTTTTGCAGTATACTAATAGAAAAATTTCACAGGACTTCCTATTTTGGTAGGATTTTTAGAGTTCCATAAGTATTCGAAAGTTACAGATTGCTACAGACTGTTCTGTTTTCACAGATTCTGTTTTTCGTGTGTTGTTTGCTTATTTTGATGAATCTATGGCTAGTATCGGGGGGTATGAACCATAGAGAAGTTGGAATACAGTAGGTTTAACACCAATATAAATAAATAATGAGTTCATTACAGTACCTTAAGTGGTGATTTTTATTTCTTGCACTAACGGAGCTTATGAGATTTTCTGTTGAGTTTTGTGGTGTGAAGTTTTTAAGTTTTGGGTAAAGATTTGATGGACTGTGGAATAAGGAGTGGCAAGAGCCTAATCTTGGAGATACCCAAGGCACCCCAAGGTAATTCAAGGACAACCAAAAGCCTAAGCTTGGGGATGCCCCGGAAGGCATCCCCTCTTTCGTCTTCGTCTATCGGTAACTTTACTTGGAGCTATATTTTTATTCACCACATGATATGTGTTTTGCTTGGAGCGTCTTGTATGATATGAGTCTTTGATTTTTAGTTTACCACAATCATCTTTGCTGTACACACCTTTTGGGAGAGACACTCATGATTCGGAATTTATTGGAATACTCTATGTGCTTCACTTATATCTTTTGAGCTAGACAATTTTGCTCTAGTACTTCACTTATATCTTTTTAGAGCACGGCGGTGGCTTTATTTTGTAGAAATTATTGATCTCTCATGATTCACTTATATTATTTTGAGAGTCTTTTAGAACAGCATGGTATTTTCTATGGTTATAAAATTGGTCCTAGAATGATGGGCATCCAAGTTGGGTATAATAAAAACTATCATAGAGAGTGCATTAAACACTATGATCAATTTGATATTTGATAATTGTTTTGAGATATAAAGGTGGTAATGTTAGAGTCATGCTAGTGGGGTAATTATGAAATTGAGAAATACTTTTGTTAAAGCTGGCAATTCCCGTAGCATGCACGTATGGTAAAAGTTGTGTAACAAATTTGTTGCATGGGGTGCTATTTTGATTGCCTTCCTTATGTGTGGAGGTCGGGATCGCGTGATGGTTAACTCCTACCAACCCTTCCCCTAGGAGCATGCGTAGTAGTACTTTGCTTCGAGGGCTAATAAACTTTTGCAATAAGTATATGAGTTCTTTATGACTAATGTGAGTCCATGGATTATACGCACTCTCACCCTTCCACCATTGCTAGCCTTTCTTATGCCGCGCAACTTTCGCCGGTATTATACACCCACCATTTACCTTCCTCAAAACAGCCACCATACCTACCTATTATGGCATTTCCATAGCCATTCCGAGATATATTGCCATGCAACTTTCCACCGTTCCGTTTACTATGACACGCTCCATCATTCTCATATTGATTTTGCATGATCATGTAGTTGACATCGTATTTGTGGCAAGGCCAACTTCATAATTCTTTCATACATGTCACTCTTGATTCATTTCATATCCCGGTACACCGCCAAAGGAATTCACATAGAGTCATATTTTGTTCTAAGTATTGAGTTGTAATTCTTGAGTTGTAAATCAATAAAAGTGTGATGATCTTCATTATTAGAGCATTGTCCCAAGTGAGGAAAGGATGATGGAGACTTTATAAAAATAAAAGAGGCCAAAGAATCCCAATAAAAAAGAGGCCAAAGAAGCCCACCAAATAAAAATATGAGAGAAAAGAGAGAAGGGACAATGTTACTATCCTTTTCCCACACTTGTGCTTCAAAGTAGCACCATGATCTTCATGATAGATAGTCTCCTATGTTGTCACTTTCATATACTAGTGGGAATTTTTCATTATAGAACTTGGCTTGTATATTCCAATGATGGGCTTCCTCAAAATGCCCTAGGTCTTCGTGAGCAAGCAAGTTGGATGCACACCCACTTAGTTTCTTTTGTTGAGCTTTCATACATTTATAGCTCTAGTGCATCCGTTGCATGGCAATCCCTACTCACTCACATTGATATCTATTAATGGGCATCTCCATAGCCCATTGATACGCCTACTTGATGTGAGACTATCTTATCCCTTTTTGTCTTCTTCACAACCACCATCCCATTCCACATATAGTGCTATATCCATGGCTTGCGCTCATGTATTGCATGAGAGTTGAAAAAGTTGAAGCACGTTAAAAAGTATGAACCAATTGCTTGGCTAAAACCGGGGTTGTGCATGATGGGAGTATTTTGTGTGATGAAAATGAAGCATAGCCTAACTATATGATTTTGTAGGGATAAGCTTTCTTTGGCTATGCTATTTTGATAAGACATGATTACTTTGTTAGTATGCTTGAAGTATTACTATTTTTATGTTAATATGAACTTTTATCTTGAATCATTTGGGTCTGAACATTCATGCCACAATAAAGAAAATTACATTGATAAATATGCTAGGTAGCATTCCACATCAAAAATTCTGTTTTTATCATTTACCTACTCGAGGACGAGCAGGAATTAAGCTTGGGGATGCTTGATACGTCTCCAACGTATCTATAATTTTTGTTTGTTCCATGCTATTATATTACCTGTTTAGGATGTTTATGGGCTTTAATTTACACTTTTATATCATTTTTGGGACTAACCTACTAACCGGAGGCCCAGCCCAAATTGCTGTTTTTTTTGCCTATTTCAGTGTTTCGAAGAAAAGGAATATCAAATGGAGTCCAAATGGAATGAAACCTTCGGGAGTGATCTTTTTGGAACAAACACAATCCAGGAAACTTGGAGTGGATGTCAAGAAGTAGCCGAGGCGGCCACGAGGGTGCCTGGCGCGCCCTAGGGGGTGGGCGCGCCCCCACCCTCGTGGGCCCCTCGTGGCTCCCCTGGCCGACTTCTTTCGCCTATATATACTTGCATACCCTGAAAACACCGGGGAGCACCACGAAAACCTATTTCCACCGCCGCAACCTTCTGTCCTCGTGAGATCCCATCTTGGAGCCTTTTCTGGCGCTCCTCCGGAGGGGGAATCGATCACGGAGGGCTTCTACATCATCACCAAGGCCTCTCCGATGAGTTGTGAGTAGTTTACCATAGACCTTTGGGTCCATAGCTAGATGGCTTCTTCTCTCTCTTTGAATCTCAATACAATGTTCTCCTCGATCTTCTTGGAGATCTATTCGATGTGACTCTTTTTGCGGCGTGTTTGTCGAGATCCGATGAATTGTGGGTTTATGATCAAGTTTATCTATGAGAAATATTTGAATCTCCTCTGAATTCTTTTGTGTGTGATTGGTTATCTTTGCAAGTCTCTTTGAATTATCAGTTTGGTTTGGCCTACTAGATTGATCTTTCTTGCAATTGGAGAAGTGCTTAGCTTTGGGTTCGATCTTGCGGTGTCCTTTCCTAGTGACAGCAGGGGCAGCAAGGCACATATTGTATTGTTGCCATCGAGGATAAAAAGATGGGGTTTATATCATATTGCTTGAGTTTATCCTTCTACATCATGTCATCTTGCCTAATGTGTTACTCTGTTCTTATGAACTCAATACTCTAGATGCATGTTGGATAGCGGTCGATGTGTGGAGTAATAGTAGTAGATGCAGAATCGTTTCGGTCTACTTGTCGCGGACATGATGCCTATATACATGATCATGCCTAGATATTCTCATAACTATGCACTTTTCTATCAATTGCTCGACATTAATTTGTTCACCCACCGTAATACTTATGCTATCTTGAGAGAAGCCACTAGTGAAACCTATGCCCCCCGGGTCTATCTTCCATTATATAAGTTTCCCATCTATCTTATTTTGCAATCTTTACTTTTCAATCTATATCATAAAAACACCAAAAATATTTATCTTATCTTATTATCTCTATCAGATCTCACTTTCGCAAGTGGCCGTGAAGGGATTGACAACCCCTTTATCGCGTTGGTTGCAAGGTTCTTGTTTGTTTGTGTAGGTACGAGGGACTAGTGAGGAGCCTCCTACTAGATTGATACCTTGGTTCTCAAAAACTGAGGGAAACACTTACGCTACTTTGCTGCATCACCCTTTCCTCTTCAAGGGAAAACCAACGCAGTGCTCAAGAGGTAGCACCTGTCGATCTGTAGGGCCGAGTTTGGCGGCAGACACCTGATCGGGCCCGATCGACGCATACCTTGATAGTTCGGAGTTGACATCCAGAGGCGGGTCCAAAACTACATCTGGGTCTCCGGTTGGAAGTTCCATGGTAGAAAAGAGTCCGGTGGGACTAATCCTCCTGTCTTTGGACGATACGACCGGCTCCGGATCTAAGGCCGAGGCGAGTGTGAGTGTCGATCCCTGGGTGGGATCTAAGAGCGGATCCGAAGAGCTTCCTTCGTGGGGGCAAGGGGCGGCAACCGAGGCCGCGAACCCCTCGAAGATCAGATCTCCTTGGATGTTAGCGATGTAGTTCAGGTTTCCAAACCTGATTTGGTTGCCGGGGGCGTAACTGTCGACCTGCTCGAGGCGGCCGGTCGAGTTGGCACGAAGCACAAAGCCGCCGAACACAAAGACCTTTCCAGGAAGAAAGGTTTCCCTGGATGCAGCATCGTCGTTGATGAAGAGGCGAGCCATCAATCCTTCTGTCGATGGTATAGCGGGGCTCTCAATGAAAGCACCAACATCGGTGTCAAAACTGGCAGATCTCGGGTAGGGGGGCCCAAGCTGTATGTCCGAGGATCGATGGTAACAATGATCAAAGGGACATAGTGTTTACCCAGGTTCGGGCCCTCTTAATGGAGGTAAAACCCTACTCCTGCTTGATTATATTTGACGGGTATAGGGGTTACAAGAGTTGATCTACCTCGAGATCGTAATGGCTAAACCCTAGCTTGGCTAGCCTATCAATGTTATGATCCTGCCTTCGGTCCAAACCCTCTGGTTTATATAGATACCGGAGGGGCTTGGGGTTGTACAAAGCCAGTTTAACAGAAAGGAAATAGTATATCCGGACACCTAAACTTGCCGTTCACGCATACGGGAGTCCTAACCGGACGCGAGAGGTGGTCATTTTCCTTGTATCTTGATGGCCCATTAGTCTGGCCCATATCGAATAGACCGGATGCCCGAGGACCCCTTAGTCCAGGACTCCCTTACCCGCGGCGCCCCTGCCCACGCGCATAGCCGCCTGTGCCTGCGCCTCACTTTGCCACGCGCGCCGGCCTGCGCCGCCCCTACTACCCACCGCGGCCGGTGCTCTCTGATGAGGCATGCTGTTGCGGCCGCACGCCCCCGCTCAATGCCCGCCTTGCCTCCGCCCGCTCTAGCCGGCGCACTCCCGCTCGCGCTACTGTTGTCTCTTGCCTCACCCTGCCCACGCATCTCCACCGCATCGCTCTGCCGTGCGCGTGCCTCGCTTGCCGCATCTCCTGATGCAACACGCCGCCCCCTGCATCCCGTCGCGGAGGCTTGCCCATCCGGCCGTGCCTCCAGCTGCGGCGCCCCCCACCGCTGCACCGCCCCCCACCGCCACACCACCCCTAGCCTCCTCTGTAGGACCTTGAAGTATGTCTAGAGGGGGGGTGATTAGACTACTTGACCAATTAAAAACTCAACCTTTTCCCAATTTTAGAGTTTGGCAGATTTTAGCTATCTTAGGACAAGTCAAGCAATCATCACACAATTCAAGCAAGCATGCAAAGAGTATATGAGTAGCGGAAATTAAAGCATGCAACTTGCAAGAAAGTAAAGGGAAGGGTTTGGAGGATTCAAACGCAATTGGAGACATGGATGTTTTTGTCGTGGTTCCGATAGGTGGTGCTATCGTACATCCACGTTGATGGAGACTTCAACCCGAAGGGTAACGGCTGCGTGAGTTCACGGAGGGCTCCGCCCACGAAGGGTCCACGAAGAAGCAACCTTGTCTATCCCACCATGGCCGTCGCCCACGAAGGACTTGCCTCACTAGCGGTAGATCTTCATGAAGTAGGCGATCTCCTTGCCCTTACAAACTCCTTGTTTCAACTCCACAATCTTGTCGGAGGCTCCCAAGTGACACCTAGCCAATCTAGGAGACACCACTCTCCAAGAAGTAACAAATGGTGCGTTGATGATGAACTCCTTGCTCTTGTGCTTCAAATGATAGTCTCCCCAACACTCAACTCTCTCTCATAGGTTTTGGATCTGGTGGAAAGAAGATTTGAGTGGAAAGCAACTTGGGGAAGGTTAGAGATCAAGATTCATATGGTAGGAATGGAATGTCTTGGCCTCAACACATGAGTAGGTGGTTCTCTCTCAGAAATGGTAAGTTGGAAGTGTAGGTATAGTCTGGTGGCTCTCTCCACGAATGAAGAGGAGGTGGAGGGGTATATATAGCCTCCACACAAAATCTAACCGTTACACACAATTTACCAAACTCGGTGGGACCGATTCAACAGACTCGGTCGGACCGATTTAGTAAACCTAGTGACCGTTAGGATTTTTGGTGGGACTGACATGCAACTCGGTGAGACCGATTCGGTTAGGGTTAGGGCATAACATAATCTCGGTAAGACCGATTACACAAACTCGGTGAGACCAATTTTGGTAATAAGCTTTCCAGAGAGTTGGTCAGGTAAACTCGGTGGGACCGATTTGCTCTTTTCGATGAGACCGAAATGTTAAAGGGAAACAGAGAGTTTACATTGCAATCTCGGTGGGACCGATCGCTCACTTTGGTTAGACCAAAACGTTACGAAGGGAAACAGAGAGATTACAATCCCATCTCGGTGAGACCGAGATCCTATCGGTAGAACCGATTTGCTTAGGGTTTGTGGCAGTGGCTATGACATTAGAAATCGGTGGCGCCGGATAGGAAGAATCGGTGTGACCGATTTTGGCTTTAGGTTTAGGTCATTTGTGGATGTGAGAAAGTAGCTGAGGGTTTTGGAGCATATCACTAAGCACATGAAGCAAGAGGCTCATTAAGCAACACCTCATCCCTCCTTGATAGTATTGGCTTTTCCTATAGACTCAATGTGATCTTGGATCACTAAAATATAAAATGAAGAGTCTTGAGCTTTTGAGCTTGAGCCAATCCTTTGTCATTAGCATTTTGAGGGATCCACTTTCATCATCCATGCCATGCCATTAATTGAGCTTTCCTGAAATAATAGTCTTGGAATAGCATTAGCTCAATGAGCTATATGTTGTTATGAATTACCAAAACCACCTAGGGATAGTTGCACTTTCATCCTCCTCGCTCACCCATGCGTCTTCTTGGCCCTGGTTCGCTGGCGCCGTTCGCTCAGCCCCGCCCTGCGGCTGGCCTGGGCAGGCGCCCAAACCGGCTCTGCCCTGCTGACCACTGCCCGGCGCCCGTGTCTGCTAACGACCCGCCCTGTTTGGCCTATGGGCCAATGACAGCCGGGGCCCATGCCCATGGAAAAATATAAACAAAGGGGTAAACAATTAATTAAGTTAATTAATTAACTTAACTAATCCTATTTAACTAATCTAATCAAAATGAATTAACCTGGTCACGTAGTTAGTCTAATTAACATGTTTAGTTAGTCTGAGACAATGATGAATGGGACCCACACGTCAGCTTGGCTAAGTCAAACTGACTGGTTGACTGCTGACATCACCCTAACATCATGCTTACGTCATAATGACATTTTCTAATTAAATTAATCCTGTTAATTCTAAAAATGAATTAAATCTTTATAAATTAATATAAAATAAACCGTAACTCGGATGAAAATAATTTATACATGAAAGTTGCTCAGAACGACGAGACGAATCCGAATACATAGTCCTTTCATCTACCACACGTCCCTAGCATAGTGAACATGCAACCATCCCCCTCCATTTCATCTGTCCGAAAATGCCAAATGTCGGGGATACTTTCTCGAATATTTTCCCCCTTCGCTAGTATCGCCTAGTACCGCGTTAGGTCACCCCTAGCACCGTGTTTTGTCATGTTATGTTTTGTGATGCCTTGATTGCTCTGTATTTACTGTTTCTTCCCCTTCTTCTTCTCCAGTAGACCTCGAGACCGACGCTGATGCCCTTGGGTACGACTACGTCGATGACGACCCTTTCTTCTCAACAGAGCTTCCAGGCAAGCAAACCCCCTTTGATCAACCAGATGTTGCCCACTCTCTTCTCTCTTATTCTTTCATTAGGTTTGCTACTGTTGTTGATTCGATAGCTCCTATTCTGTTGCATGGCCAGTCATTGTTGCTACAATTTTTGATACCTTTACCTGCTATATATCCTAATGCTTAGTATAGGTTGCTAGTATTCCATCAGTGGCCATTCTTGTCCATCTGCCATGCTATACTATCAGGATGTAATCACTTCGGGAGGTAATCATGGGTATATACATACTACACTATTATACATGATACATGATGTGACTAAAGTCGGGTCGGCTCGTAGAGTACCCGCAAGTGATTCCGATGTGGGGGGCTAAAAGGACAGGTTGTTCCACCCAGGTAGTGGTGGGCCTGGGTTCCCTGCAGCCCCCCTAATGGTTACTTTATGGTGGAGCTACAGGGCAGGTTGCGACCACCTAGGAGATAGGTGGGCTTGCTCCCTGGTCGGCGTCCTCCGTTACTTCAAAATAACACGCTTAACAAGATCTTGGTATTTGATATGAGTCTGGCTACAAGCCTACACGCACTAACCAACTACACGGGAACAGTTATGGGCACTTGATGTCGTGGTATCAGCTGAAGCCTTCTTAACTCAGCGGTTGAGTGATGCGCGCCGGATTGGACTAGAATGCTTGCTCTTGTATTAGGGAGGCTAGGTCTGCTTCCGGCCACGTTCGCAACATGCTGGTGTGCAACGGGTGATGGACCCAGACCCCTGCGCGCTTAGGATTTAGACCGGTGTGCTGACCTCTCTGTTGAGCCTAGGTAGGGCTGCGACGTGTTGATCTTTCAAGGCCGGATATGACCCCAGGAAAGTATGTCCGGCCAGAGGGATCAAGCGTGTTGGGTAATGTGGTGCACCCCTGTAGGGAACTTTATCTATTCGAATAGCCGTGTCCCTCGGTAAAAGGACGACTCGGAGTTGTACTTCGACCTTATGACAAGTAGAACCAGATACTTAATAAAACACACCTCTTACAAGTTCCATATATGACCCGGTGATCGCTTTCCCACAGGGCGACGAGGGGAAGATCGCAGGGTAGGATTATGCTATGTGATGTTACTTGATGTTGCACTTGCTACTCTTTTCTACATGCTTCAACATGGAGGCTGCCAGAAGCGTAGTCTTCGATAGGCCTAGCTATCCCCCTCTTATTCTGGCATTCTACAGTTCAGTCCACAAATATTACCTCTTTTTACAGACACCAATGCATATGCAGTGTAGATCATTGCTTGCGAGTATTTTGGATGAGTACTCACGGTTGCTTTGCTCCCTCTCTTACCTTTTGCTTTTATTCTCGGATGTCGCAACCAGATGTTGGAGCCCAGGAGCTAGACGTTGATATCTACTACACAACCTTCTTCTTGTAGACGTTGTTGGGCCTCCAAGTGCAGAGGTTTGTAGGACAGTAGCAAATTTCTCTCAAGTGGATGACCTAAGGTTTATCAATCCGTGGGAGGCATAGGATGAAGATGGTCTCTCTCAAACAACCCTGCAACCAAATAACAAAAAGTCTCGTGTGTCCCCAACACACCCAATACAATGGTAAATTGTATAGGTGCACTAGTTCGGCGAAGAGATGGTGATACAAGTGCAATATGGATGGTAGATATAGGTTTTTGTAATCTGAAAATATAAAAACAGCAAGGTAACTAATGATAAAAGTGAGCGTAAACGGTATTCCAATGGTAAGAAACAAGGCATAAGGTTCATACTTTCAATAGTGCAAGTTCTCTCAACAATAATAACATAACTAGATCATATAACTATCCCTCAACATGCAACAAAGAGTCACTCCAAAGCCACTAATAGCGGAGAACAAACGAAGAGATTATGGTAGGGTATGGAACCACCTCAAAGTTATCCTTTCTGCTCGATCTATTCAAGAGTCCGTAGTAAAATAACACGAAGCTATTCTTTCCGTTCAATCTATCATAGAGTTCATACTAGAATAAAACCTTAAGACACAAATCAACCAAAACCCTAATGTCACCTAGATACTCCATTGTCACCTCAAGTATCCGTGGGCATGATTATATGATATGCATCACACAATCTCAGATTCATCTATTCAACCAACACAAAGTACTTCAAAGAGTGCCCCAAAGTTTCTACCGGAGAGTCAAGACGAAAACGTGTGCCAACCCCTATGCATAGGTTCATGGGCGGAACCCACAAGTTGATCACCAAAACATACATCAAGTGGATCATGTGATATCCCATTGTCACCACAGATAAGCACGGCAAGACATACATCAAGTGTTCTCAAATCCTTAAAGACTCAATCCGATAAGGTAACTTCAAAGGGAAAACTCAATTCATCACAAGAGAGTAGAGGGGGAGAAACATCATGAGATCCAACTATAATAGCAAAGCTCGCGATACATCAAGATCGTGCCATAGAGAGAACACGAGAGAGATCAAACACATAGCTATTGGTACATACCCTCAGCCCCGAGGGTGAACTACTCCCTCCTCGTCATGGAGAGCACCGGGATGATGAAGATAGCCACCGGTGATGGATTCCCCCTCCGGCAGGGTGCCGGAACGGGTTCCTGAGAGGTTTTTGGTGGCTACAGAGGCTTGCAGTGGTAGAACTCCCGATCTATCTTGGTATTCAATGGTTTTAGGGTATATGGGAATATATAGGCAAAAGAAGTCGGTCGGGGGAGCCTCGAGGGGCCCACGAGACAGGGGGCGCACCCAGGGGGGTGGGCGCGCCCCCCTCGTGGCCACCTCGAAGCTTCCTTGCCTTCAACTCCAAGTATCCTGGATCATGTTCGTTCCAAAAATCACGCTCCTGAAGGTTTCATTCCGTTTGGACTCTGTTTGATATTCCTTTTCCTCGAAACACTAAAATAGGCAAGAAAACAACAATATGGGCTGGGCCTCCGGTTAATAGGTTAGTCCCAAAAGTAATATAAAAGTGTATAATAAAGCCCGTAAACATCCAAAGCAGATAATATAATAGCATGAATGCTTCATAAGTTATAGATACGTTGGAGACGTATCAACATGCCCAAGCTTAATTCCTGCTCGTCCTCGAGTAGGTAAATGATAAAAGAAAGAATTTATGAAGTGTGAATGCTATAAGGTGCACAAGTTTGATCAATGATAATGTCAATCACCTTTTCTAGCATGATTATATGTCATAACAGTAGTTCATCTCATAAAACTTCTCAAGATCAAGTAACAAGCTATTCACATGTTAAAGCATAGACCATAAACTTTCTTGAAAACTAGCAAACTTCATTCTTAGTCATCAAGCAATTACAATTCATCTTATTTTAAGGAAGGGTCTATGTTAGAGCTTTGATTTTGCAAAATCCACATACTCAACTATCATATAGTCTTCTACAATTGCTAACACTCACACAATACTTGTGGTTATGGAGTTTTAATCGGACACTGAGAAAGATAGGGGCTTATAGTGTTGCCTCCCAACGTATTCACCTTTGGGTGATGTCAACAATAATATATATATATCATACATACAATTGGATATATATATATCAGAATCTTTCCAACACGAGGTGCTTGCCAAAGGATAAAATGAAAAAGGGAAAGTCGAAGATCACCTTGACTCTTGCATAAAGTAAAATATATAGAGTAAAAGATAGGCCCTTCGCAGAGGGAAGCAGAGGTTGGCATGCGCTTTTATGGTTGGATGCACAAAATCTTAATGCAAAAGAACATCACTTTATATTGCCACTTGTATATGGACCTTTATTATGCAGTCCGTCGCTTTTATTGCTTCCATAACAAGTTCGTATAAAGCTTATTTTCTTCACACTAATAGATCATACATATTTAGAGAGCAATTTTTATTGCTTGCACCGATGACAACTTACTTGAAGGATCTTACTCAATCCATAGGTAGGTATGGTGGACTCTCATGGCAAAAACTGTATTTAAGGATATTTGGAAGCACAAGTAGTATCTCTACTTGGTGGAAGGAATTTTGGCTAGCATGAGGGGGAAAGTCAAGCTCAACATGTTTGAATGATCCATGACAATATACTTTAACTGAAATGTGAGAAAACATAACCATTACATTGTCTTCCTTGTCCAACATCAACTCTTTAGCATGTCATACTTAATGAGTGCTCACAATTGAAAAGATGTCTAGGATAGTATATTTATATGTGAAATCTCTCTTCCTTCAATATTCTTTCGTGAATTGTTCAAATGACCAATACAATGCTTGCTATCCTTCAATAAATTTACAACCTCTACTTCTTAGATGTGAAGTCATTACTCCCCATGGGATAAGCAAATGAGACATATATAATTTCAGATTTATGACAATCAACTCATTCAACAATTTACTCATAGAATATAAGTGAAGCACACGAGTAAATGAAAAACTACTCCAAAAAGATATAAGTGAAGATCAATGAGTAGCTAAATAACTATGTAACTATGTGAAGATTCTCTCTCATTTAAGAATTTCAGATCTTAAGTACTTTATTCAAACAGCAAGCAAAGCAAGATAAAATGACATTGCAAGGATAGCACAACTCATGTGAAGAAGCAAAAACTTAGGTTCAACCGATACTAACCGATAGTTGTTAAAGAAAGAAAGGTGGGATGTCTACCGGGGCATCCTCAAGCTTAGATGTTTGGGACTTCTTGAAATATTATCTTGGGGTGCCTTGAGCGTCCCCAAACTTGAACTTTTGTGTCTCCTTAATTCCTCTCATATCATGGTTTCTTTTTTTTATCAAAAGCTTCATCCACACCAAACTCAACAAGAACTCGTGAGATAGGTTAGTATAAACCAATGCAAAACCTTATCATTTTCTACTATAAGGAATAACTAAAATTATTTTTCAACATTGCATACTAAATGTCTCTTCATATTTAATACTCCTATCCTCAAATAGAATCATTAAACAAGCAAACATATGCAAGCAATGCAAACATGACAGCAATCTGCCAAAACAGTACAGTCTGTAAAGAATGCAAGAGTATCAATACTTACCTAACTCCAAAAATTATGAGAGAAAATTCCCACTGTAGTAAATTTATCATATCTTAATATGCAAAAAGTTTTAACATTATACCATTCCCTGACTTTTCCAGGGAATTTTTGCAACAGCGGTAAACTTTCTGTTTTCAAACAGCAACATGTATACTAGCAAAATAAGCATGGTAAAGGCTATCCTTGACATTTTTATTGAAAATAAAGATGCAAAATATTATTCTAAATAACAGCAAGCAAATACTAACAAAAGAAAATGACGCTCCAAGAAAAACACATATCATGTGGCGAATAAAAATATAGCTCCAAGTAAAGTTACCGATGAACGAAGACAAAAGAGGGGATGCCTTCTGGGGCATCCCCAAGATTAGGCTCTTGGCCATCCTTGAATATTGCCTTGGGGTGCCTTGGGCATCCCCAAGCTTAGGCTCTTTCCACTCCTTATTCTATAGTCCATCGAATCTTTACCCAAAACTTGAAAACTTCACAACACAAAACTCAACAGAAAACTCGTAAGCTCTGTTAGTATAAGAAAATAAAACCACCACTTAGGTACTTTAATGAACTCATTATAAATTCATATTGGTGTAATATCTACTGTATTCCAACTTCTCTATGGTTCATACCCTCCGATACTACTCATAGATTGATCAAAATAAGCAAACAACACATAGAAAACAGAATCTGTCAAAAACAGAACAGCCTATAGTAATCTATATCAAACGTATACTTCTGGAACTCCAGAAATCCTACAAAATTAGGAAGTCCTATGAAATTTGTGTACGAATCCAGAACAAAAAGAATCATATCAGAAGCACGTTTATGTGAATTATCAGAACTAATTTACTGGGTGCAAAAGTTTCTGATTTTCAGCAGGATCAACACAACTATCACCGTAAGCTATCCTAAAGGTCTTACTTGGCACTTTATTGAAACAAAAGCTATCAAACATGATTACTACAGTAGCATAATCATGTGGACACACAAAAACAGTAAGGGTAAATATTGGGTTGTCTCCCAACATGTGCTTTTCTTTAATGCCTTTCTAGCTAGGCATGATGATGACAATGATGCTCACATAAAAGATAAGAATTGAAACATAACGGGAGCATCATGAAGCATATGACTAGCACATTTAAGTCTAACCTACTTCCTATGCATAGGTATTTTGTGATCAAACAACTTATGGGAACAATAATCAACTAGCGTAGGAAGGCAAAACAAGCATAAGTTCAAAACTTGAAGCACATAGAGAGGAAACTTGACATTATTGCAATTCCTATAAGCATATGTTCCTCCCTCATAATAATTTTCAGTAGCATCATGAATGAATTCAACAATATAACCAGCACCTAAAGCATTCTTTTCATGATCTACAAGCATAGAAAATTTACTACTCTCCACATAAGCAAATTTCTTCTCATGAATAGTAGTGGGAGCAAACTCAACAAAATAATTATCATGTGAGGCATAATCCAATTGAAAACTAAAATCATGATGACAAGTTTCATGGTTATCATGATGACAAGTCATCACAGTAATCATCATAAGTAGCAACTTTGTTCTCATAATCAATTGGAACCTCTTCCGAAATAGTGGATTCATCACTAAATAAAGTCATGACCTCTCCAAATCCACTTTCATAATGATCACAATAATATTCAACATCCTCTAAAATAGTGGGATCATTACTTCCTAAAGTTGACACTCTTCCAAACCCACTTTCATCAATATAATCATCATAAGAGGAATGCTTTCATCATAATAAATATTCTCATCAAAACTTGGGGGACAAAAAATATCATCTTCATCAAACATAGCTTCCCCAAGCTTGTGGCTTTGCATATCATTAGCATCATGGATATTCAAGGAATTCATACTAAAAACATTGCAATCATGCTCATCATTCAAAGATTTAGTACCAAATATTTTATAGACTTCTTCTTCTAGCACTTGAGCACAATTTTCCTTTCCATCATTCTCACGAAAGATATTAAAAAGATGAATCGTATGAGACAAACTTAACTCCATTTTTATAAGTAGTTTTCTTTTATAAACTAAACTAGTGATAAAACAAGAAACAAAAAGATTCGATTGCAAAATCTAAAGATATACCTTCAAGCACTCACTTCCCCGGCAATGGCGCCAGAAAAGAGCTTAGTTGACGGGGTGTGGGTGCCGCTTACCTAGCCTCCCCGGCAACATCATCAGAAAAGAGCTTGATGTCTACTACACAACCTTCTTCTTGTAGACATTGTTGGGCCTCCAAGTGCAGAGGTTTGTAGGACAGTAGCAAATTTCCCTCAAGTGGATGACCTAAGGTTTATCAATCCATGGGAGGTGTAGGATGAAGACGGTCTCTCTCAAACAACCCTGCAACCAAATAACAAAATGTCTCTTGTGTCCCCAACACACCCAATACAATGGTAAATTGTATAGGTGCACTACTTCGGCGAAGAGATGGTGATACAAGTGCAATATGGATGGTAGATATAGGTTTTAGTGATCTGAAAATATAAAAACAGCAAGGTAACTAATGATAAAAGTGAGCGTAAACGGTATTGCAATGGTAAGAAACAAGGCATAAGGTTCATACTTTCACTAGTGCAAGTTCTCTCAGCAATAATAACATAACTGGATCATATAATTATCCCTCAACATGCACAAAGAGTCACCCCAAAGCCACTAATAGCGGAGAACAAACGAAGAGATTATGGTAGGGTACGGAACCACCTCAAAGTTATCCTTTCTGCTCGATCTATTCAAGAGTCCATAGTAAAATAACACGAAGATATTCTTTCCGTTCAATCTATCATAGAGTTTGTACTAGAATAACACCTTAAGACACAAATCAAACAAAACCCTAATGTCACCTAGATACTCCATTGTCACCTCAAGTATCCGTGGGCATGATTATACAATATGCATCACACAATCTCAGATTCATCTATTCAACCAACACAAAGTACTTCAAAGAGTGCCCCAAAGTTTCTACCGGGGAGTCAAGATGAAAAAGTGTGCCAACCCCTATGCATAGGTTCATGGGCGGAACCCGCAAGTTGATCACCAAAACATACATCAAGTGGATCACGTGATATCCCATCGTCACCACAGATAAGCACGACAAGACATACATCAAGTGTTCTCAAATCCTTAAAGACTCAATCCGATAAGGTAACTTCAAAGGGAAAACTCAATTCATCACAAGAGAGTAGAGGGGGAGAAACATCATAAGATCCAACTATAATAGCAAAGCTCGTGATACATCAAGATCGTGCCATAGAGAGAACACGAGAGAGAGAGAGATCAAACACATAGCTACTGGTACATACCCTCAGCCCCGAGGGTGAACTACTCCCTCCTCGTCATGAAGACCGCCGGGATGATGAAGATGGCCACCGGTGATGGATTCCCCCTCCGGCAGGGTGCCGGAACGGGCTCCCGAGAGGTTTTTGGTGGCTACAGAGGCTTGCGGCGGCGGAACTCCCGGTCTATCTTGGTATTCAATGGTTTTAGGGTATATGGGAATATATAGGCAAAATAAGTCGGTTGGGGGAGCCTCGAGGGGCCCACGAGACAAGGGGCACACCCAGGGGGGTGGGTGCACCCCCACCCTCGTGGACACCTTGAAGCTTCCTTGCCTTCAACTCCAAGTCTCCTGGATCATGTTCGTTCCAAAAATCACGCTCCCGAAGGTTTCATTCCGTTTGGACTCCGTTTGATATTTCTTTTCTTTGAAACACTGAAATAGGCAAGAAAATAACAATATGGGCTGGGCCTTCGGTTAATAGGTTAGTCCCAAAAGTAATATAAAAGTGTATAATAAAGCCCGTAAACATCCAAAATAGATAATATAATAGCATGAATGCTTCATAAATTATAGATACATTGGAGACGTATCAGACACCACCTTTGACGATCCCTTCTACACCGAGGGTGCCTACCACTACGTGCAGGCCGCTACGACCAAGAGAAGTTTAGGAGGATCCCAGGCAAGAGTCCTATGCCTCTTTCGATCTGTATCCCAGTTTGTGCTAGCCATCTTATGGCACCTTGTTTAACTTATGTCTATACTCAGATATTGTTGTTTCCGTTGACTCGTTTGTATCGAGCTTATGTATTCGAGCCCTCGAGGCCCCTGGCTTGTAATATAAAGCTTGTATTATTTTAATTTGTGTCTAGAGTTGTGTTGTGATATCTTCCCGTGAGTCCCTGATCTTGGTTGTACACATTTGTGTGTATGATTAGTGTACGGTCAAATCGGGGGCGTCACACCCCCCTTCGCACACACACCCCAAAACCTCCTCGGGCGCGCGCGTGCACACACACACACTCACACACACACACACACACCAACACCACCACCACCACCACAACAACAACAACCCCTCCCTCGCTCGAAACCCTAGCAAGGTCGCTACCGCCACCGCCGCAAGGCATCCATTTTCAATATCTGCTGGTTTATCCATGCAGCTTACCCACAGATCTCCATACCCAGGCCGCCCTGAGTTCCTTAGATGACGACTGCCAAACGCCCCTTTTCCACAGATCCCCATCCCCATCCCCCACTCCAGAGCGTCGCAGCCTAAGCCCGGCTACGCTACCCGTGGAGCACGAGGAGCGACTGGCCCAAAAGAGGTGTATTGGCGCCTCTTTGCCTGACGTCGCCGAGGTGGCCACCGAGGAAGATGATGACCATTACTGGCCGCAGGCACTCAATCGGCGGGCTAGAGTATGTGGGTATGTCGCGGACGCCAGCTACGACATCAAGGTCGTCGACATCGACGGCCTGACACGGGCTATGTTACAGGTTAAGTGGCCCACCCCCAACCCCTTGGGTTTAACCGCCGACGATCTCATCCATGGCCCCGTCGCTGATCTCCTCTAGCTCGCTGTCAAGAATTTTCCATCCTACATCGCCATCGAGCCCCTTTTGTCATTTTTGAAGGACACGTTCTGGGGCGCTGGCTTGGGATCCACAACTTCCAAGTCAGACCTCATCGACGGCGACCACGAGGAGGGCACCCTCTCCGGCTCTTCCAAGGGTAAAGAGCTCATCTGCTCTTCCAAGGGGAAAGAGCCCATCTGCGACATCAGGGAGGCCACCCTATAGTCGTGCTCTTCCAAGGGGAAGGAGCCCATCTACGACAACATGGAGGGCACCCGGGGTCTGTACTCTTCCCACGGGAACGAGCCCATCTGTGACAAGTGAGGAAACCCATGATTTGTTTTGTTGTGCCTCTTCACAGGGGGGAACCCATGATTTGTTTTGTCGAGTCCCTTTTGTAGTGTAGTGAGAATATGTCCAATTTTAATTGCTATATTTGGTTGTTTGCAGTATGGCTCATTTATTTCAGTTGTTCACAATGTGATGCTCTATATGTGCAACTATTTACTATGCAGTACATTCTTATCAATACAAGTTTTAAACATACTAATAAGAATGCATATATTTGCTTGTTGTTAAGCCTGTTATAGCTAGCATATGCCTCTTTTAAAGTTTTTTGGTTGTTCGGTTGTTTGTAGTTAGCACATGTCTAGTTTCAAATGCTATCTTTGGTTTTTCGTAGTATGTCTTGTTTATTCCAGCTATTCACAACGTGATGTTCTATATGTGGAAGTATGAACTGTATAGTTCAATTTCATCAATACCAGTTTCAACAATACCACTATGAATGACTACATTTGGTTGCTGCATTTTGTAGTTAACACGCCTTTCCATTTTTATTTAACAATAACCAGTGTACTTAAACTGGCACAATACCAGTTTGAATGACTATGTTTGCTTGTTGTTAAATGTTAGGCTTATTGCAGTTAACACACCTTTCCACTTGTTTTGCTTTACTAGCGTGCTTAAACTTGCACAGTGAAGCTATCTTTTGGAGATTATTTTGTGTGCCATGGATATATTTGGTTGATGTTTAGCCTGTTATGTTTACCATGCCTCTCGATGTACTTAAGCAGGACAATTTTGGGAACGACTGCTGTTTTTCAGCGAGGTTAGTTTCATCCCATGGCTTATATATACTCACTGTTCAGGATATCGGTAGTGAAAGTACATGTAGTCCCCATGTGTGGTTTTGGTAATTAAATGACAATCCTAATGGACAAATGTTTGCACTGAGATATACATTTGAAGGAAAGTTCCATTTGCAATGCATGAAGAATATTGGATGAATTGGTGGATGAAATCCATCAACATCTATATATGCATT
This sequence comes from Triticum dicoccoides, assembly GCF_002162155.2. Classification (NCBI taxonomy): domain Eukaryota; kingdom Viridiplantae; phylum Streptophyta; class Magnoliopsida; order Poales; family Poaceae; genus Triticum; species Triticum dicoccoides. The sequence continues at coordinate 200,370,203 of NC_041391.1, read as the reverse complement.
GAGACTTGATAATGAATGACAATTCCTATGAAGAAACAATGACATCAAGTTATATAGGAAGGTTTGTTCCATGGGTGATGCACGAAGGATATTGAATGGATTCGGAATGAATGCCATATACATGTAGTTGTGCATCAAGATTAATCATGGAGCAAAGATTAAGGTTGACCAAGATGAAGATCGAAGATTGAATTCAAAGATGGTCAACACACAAGCGCAAATCATGTGCCACGTGAGATCTTGTGGTATGGTCAGAATTTGTCAATTGCGCTTTGTGTACTAACCCATACTATGTGTTGCCTATGTTTTTGAGAGGAGATTCTCATGGGCTCGCATCGAGAGAGATATTTCAAGTGTCTATGAGAGGATGACATCAAGTGTTGATGATCATGGTTGACAAGGGCAAGTTCAAGATAACTATCCCGAAGGATTACATGCTTGAAGCTTGTGGATGATCACATGATGGACACATGAAGATAAATACAAAGCAAAGCTTCCCACATTGTGTATGGGGGAGCTACTTGAAGACTTCACCAATGTCTTGCCATTCAACTTGATCCAAGAAGAAACTTCAACTTCAAGCTCAAGTGAAAGGCTCGAGTCAAAGGTATTAGTTCCTTCGATGTTAGTGTTGTGGAGTGATGAACACCGAAAGAACACATACACTCAAGAATGGATTATTAATAGCTATGTAGTGTAGACCTTTTATGATTCTTGAGTTATAGGGATCCCGCACTATTAAGAGGGGATCAAAGGGGTTCGTGATAGATTTGCTCAAGTCAACATCTTCTCTACACAATTCCACTCATATCCTATATACCAAAGAAAATCCAAAGCCAAATAGGTTACCCAAATACATGATAAAACCTTTGCATATTTTTCATCCTACATTTTGGTTCATCTTGGGTGGTTCTCTATGTGAGGACCTGGGTTTTTTTCATAGCTTCAAAACGAGCCCAAGATCATCAAAATCGGAGTCCGGATGTAAAAGTTGTGCCTGTTTCAGTTTCTAGGCTGCAGCAGTTTGGTTTGGCCAGATCATCCGGGTCCTCTCCCATATCATCCGGGCTTTGCCCGGATCATCCGGGTTATTCGTAAAATTCATCACAGAAGCTTATTCCGCTAGCCGGATCATCCGGCTACCCACCCGGATCATCCGGCTATGTCCCCGGACATCCGGGTATCTACTTCACCACATTGTATATTGACCTTCCCGGATCATCCGGGCATTGCCCGGATCATCCGGGTATGCGTCCAGATCATCCGGGTAGGTCAACAACTGCGGGAAACGGCTCTATTTTCTTTGGGGGTATAAATATCCCTCTCCCACTCCGGGGGAGGGTTGAGCACTTCATCCCAAATCGTCCCAAGAACACAAGTGGCTCCCTCTCACTTCTCCTACACCAAATCTTAGATCCCGGAGAGATTAGTGAGTGTTCTTGAGAGTTGTTCCAATCAAAAGATAGATCCTCTCCCTCTCCCTCTTGTGACCAAAGCAATTCGTGATTTGAGCAAGTCTTGAGCATTTGCCCCTTGATCTTGTTACTCTTGGAGGTTGGAGACTCCTAGGCGGTAGGAGTGCTCCGGTGAGGAATCAACTTGTGATTTGTCCACCGGAAAGTTTGTGAAGGTTTGGAGGCCGCCTCAAGGTCTAGCACTAGTGGTTGAGAATTGCCTTCGTGGTGATACCTCAAGGAGAATAGGGTGAGCCTTCGTGGCGTTGGTGTGCCTTCGTGGTAACATCCACCTCTCTAATGGTGACTAGCTTCCCTCCAAGGAAGTGAACATCAGGATACATCCTCGTCTCCGTGACTTTGGTTATCCCTAACCCTAACTCCTTACTTGTGGTTGACTTTGGTCATTTGACCGTGCATTCACTATATCTTGTTGTCCTCATTATATTGTGGTGGTTGATTATATTGTGTTGTCCATTTCCTTGTAGAGATTATTTAGGCCTACACTTCATATTCCGCAATTCATACTTGCTACTATTGATATACATTGTGATTAGTGTGAATTGCTAACTTGTGTTATAAACTTCCATATATTGTGATATTGCTCAAGTAAGTTTGTGTAACTTACTTGAGTTTGCTTGTATCATTAAATTCCATATATTGTGATACAATTTGTGTAAGCTTGTATTGCTTACTTGTGGTTGTGTGTATTATTCATTTCCATACCTCGTGATATACACTGAGTAAGTTTGTGTGACTTACTTGTGCTTACTCATATCCTGTTGTTCTCATCTTGTTTATGCTAAGTTGTTGGTGCACTTAGTGAGCCTAGTATATTTAGGATTTGTGCTTGAAAAGTATCCGCTTAGTTTATTTCCACATTAGGATATAGCCAAATCCGTAAAAGATTTTAAAATGCCTATTCACCCCCCTCTAGGCGACATCGTGGTCCTTTCAATTGGTATCAGAGCTAGGTCTCTCCTTATTAGGCTTAACCGCCTAGAGAGTAACGATGTCGACTAGTGAACTAGTGCACGATGACACATTTTGTTTTAATGGCACAAATTACATTATGTGGAGATTACGCATGCTTTGTCACTTTCGGGCCATGGGTCCAAATGCTTTGCGGATTGTGGTTGTAGGGAATTCAAATCTAAAGGATGGACAATCTCCATCACTTGATGATATGCATCTTGATTGTGAATCTTTAAGTTTCATTCACCAAGCTATAACCTTCGAGGTGTTCAAGTCAATCTCGTCTTGTTCGTTGGCTCATGATGCTTGGACCAAAATTGAAGATATATATTGTGGGTCCAATCTTCATGAAGACAATATTCTTTTTGGGGAGTTAATGGAGGAGTTCTCCACATTTTTAAATCATGAAGAGCTCTCTATTGCTTCCACCTCCGATTACTTGCATACCCCAACATCTTTCACTTCACCAACATGTGGCATACCACAAGGTAATGACATGGTGAGTGAAGAAATATCCTGTAATGATGGTGTTAAGCTCATTTGTGATGATATGCTTGATCTCCCATGTTGCCATGATAGAAATATCGTGATTCCCTCTAGTTCTATTTGTGAAACTAACCATGTAGAGGAAATCAAGAAAAATGAGGCATGCTTGGTTGATGAAGAACCCTCTTCTCCAAAAGAATCATCATCAACCCCTTGTGTTCACATGTGCCTCATGGCAAGAGGTAATGACGAGGTATCATCTTCTCTTAGTGACAATGATGATAGTTGTAATGAGGAAGATGATGAAGTCTTGACTCAAAATCTCTATGAGATTGGGAAAACTCTTCGTAGAGCTAAAAATAACACTTATAAAAGGTTCCAAGATGTTCTTGCTTGCTTTCAAAAACGTAATGACTTATTTCTTTACGAGCAAGCAAAAAGTGAACAACTTGAACATGAACTTGCTATGGCTCATCAATGCCTTAGTGACTTGAGGTCTTTAAAAGAAGAGATTGAAGTTACGCATTGTAAACTTAAAGAGGATTTTGAGCCCCTTGACCTTGACTACAAGAAGGTCAAAGGAGAGCTCATCAAACTCTCTAAGTCTCATGAGGAACTTCAAGCTACTCATGCAGAGTCTCTAGCTTCTACATGCTCCTCTCATATTGATAATGATGCTTGTGCTACTAACTCTATCTTGTGTGAAGCATCGATATTAAAAGAAAATGTTGACCTAAGGACTCAACTTGATTTGCTAACTAGCAACTACGGGAAATTGGAAGAAAGTTATGAAAAGCTCTCGGGCACTCATGAGGATCTTATAATCTCTCATGATGGGCTAAAGTTAGCTCATAAGGCTATGTGGACCAAGGTAAAATCGTGTGAGTCTCATGTGGATATTAGCACATCTTCTACTCGAAGTGCCTTATTGCCATGTGCTAGTCCTTGCAATTCCTCTCTACATGATATTGGTACATCTTGTGATGAATTGCTCACCATGCCTTGTTGCTCTAACAATGAAGTTTCTACTTCCTCTAGTTCTTTTGTTAATACTAACCTTGTAGAGGAAAATAAAGAGCTCAAGGCCCAAGTCACCAGTTTGAAGAAAGACTTGGAAAAATATTGTGATAATATCTTGAGTGTGCAAAAGGACCCTCAAGACAAAATTGGACTTGATTTCATCTCCAACAAGAAGAAGGGACGAGATCAAGTCAAGAATTCGGCCAACATTATTTGCTTCAAGTGCAAGAATGTTGGACACCATGTGAGATCTTGTCCATTGAAGAAGAAGGCTTCAAGTGTGAAGCATCAAGGGAAGTGGCCTCAAGTTCAATATCAAGATAATGAAAGGCCTCTTCCCATGCCTAACCAAGATAATGCTCTCCAAGTTGAAAAGGTAAAGAAGAAGAGAAAGGGGAGCACATGTTGCTATATTTGCCGTAAGAAGGGACACATAGCTTCATCTTGTTCCAACGGTAACATATCTAAGCCTCCTATAGTCAATAATCATTATTAGCTAAAGAAGGATATTGTTGGCAATGTGTTTGCCAAGTTTGTGGGTTCCCAGAGAAGTTTGAAAGTGGACAAGACCATTTGGGTTGCCAAGCCTATTGTTACTAACTTCTTAGGACCCAACTTGGTTGGGGACCATCAAGCTCAAACTTGATCAATAGGTGTGTGGAGGGCATTGGAGACTTGGCTACTTCATGAAGAAAAACTATTTTCACCATATGTTATGGTTAATGCCAAGTCAAGTGGATTATCATCATATCTATCAATCCAATGCTCCTCTTTGCGGTAACTTGTACTTGCATTGTTTACATTGAAAGTTACTATGTCCCTTGCATGTTTAGGTTTTGTACCTAGCATGTGCTTTTTTAGTTGTGCTTCCTAGTATTGTTGATTTGTGTTATCTAGCATGTGTAGGTCACAATGCACTTCATATATTTGTGCGTGTGTGGTTTCAAGCCTTTATTGCTTCATTAGTTGAATCTTCCTTGGCTGGATCATCACATTATGGGGGAGTGCTATATTATCAAGGTACTATGTGGTATGTAAAGCTCATTTGAAACTCAAATTCTCATCCATTAATTATCCTTAGTTGGGTTTCATTTGCTTCTTGTGGATAATACATGGATCATCATATTATGGGGGAGTGATATGCTTTGTGCATATCACAATCCTTGTTAATATGAACAATTGAGGGATGCCACCTAGAATTTATATTTGAGATTATCTTATATCTCCGTGGCATGCAATGTCTTGTTTACATATGGCATTCTTGTGCGGTTTTGCCCATGGTTATCTTTAAAACCATATTTGGAAAATCATTTGATTAAAGCTATTCCAATTATTGCTTTTCATGATTATCTATCTAGTCGGAATGTTAATATTATGCTATCCAAGCATTGTGGTTATTCCTAAACTCTCATGTTATGCTTGTGTTAGTATAGATGATCATGTACTTATTTGGTTTCTACACCCAATGATAACCCGAAATACCATTTTGTTCGAATTCATCTTATTGCTCTATATGAGAGTTTGTTATCTCATTGTTTATAGTGTCCTATATCTACTTGAGTGGGATATTCCTATGAGTATGTGTGCAATGCATATCTTATATGCTCATTGTTTTTTTCCTTGGTTCATATGTTGAACTTTGTGTGCTATCATATGTTGATTTGTCACTTTGATTCATTTTGGACAACATGAATGACTAGTGTTGTTATTGGAAGTATTAACAGTTATGTGGTCATTTGTCCAATTTATATCTCCCTGGATTTTGGTAGGCTTATGCATGCATATTTACTATGTGTAAATTCACATGCCTTGTTTGCCTTATTTGATCCAATATATATATGGTAAATCCATCAAATTCTTAATAGCTATGATGTGCATGAAATTCAAATTCATATCAATGGGCACATATTTAAGTGGTTTTACCCTATGTGTTGTAGTTATGCTAACTACATTGGACCCAATAAGTTTGGGGACCATATTGTACTTAAAATGTTTTAGGTACATTTGAGAAGCATTGGGTGCTTGGCTTATTCATGAAGGTGGTGGCACTATGAGGAAATTAGAGCCAAGCTTGGACATTTTATTTGATCTACAACTTAATACCAATGCTATCTCGGTAACAAGTATTTACTTCATGCATATATATAGAAATGGGGTTAACCTTGTGTAGGTTCCATCATGGCATGAATTTCTTGACTCGTTCCTGTGATACTTGTTTCCTTTCTCAAAGCATCCCAACAATGATCTCTTGTTGCTAGTTGTGATGTCTTTGATGGTTGTGTGTTTGGAGTTCATTAATATACAATAAGATTATATTAAGCCATGTGCCATGCTTTCAAGCAAAGATCTCATTGGTATATTTTATGACTCCCGTTTTGATATCTTATTCCTTCCTTTTGTAACTATTTTATGTGTACATCCTTCTTTGTGGATATCATCTACCTAGTATCTTATACATGTGAGAGAAGTTACATCTCTAGTTGATATCCCTATTCTTTCATGTCCACCATTTCATTCACTTTTTATATCTTTTTGGTGGCTCCATGGAAGCATTTGTTGAATGAGTGCATGTCTTACCTCTTTCCATCTTAGTGCACTCATGTTTGGTGAAGATTGTTGTTCTCATGCTTGTCTTGACAAGCCTATTATTTCCTATCTTCATCATGGGTTGTCACAAGCTTTGATTTTTAGTTTGCTATTAGTGAGCTTGTGAACCCATTTTCTTGATGTGTGTGTGACCTTCTTAACTTCATGTGTGTGGGAAGGACATGTCTTGCACCTTGTATCTCATTTACTCAAGGCTATGTTGATGCTTAATTCTCATCCTTATACTAGTCTTCTCAAGTGCTTTGACGTGTCTCACACACATCATTTTGGTTGTGCCTATTCTTAGGTTGCCTCATGTACATGTTGCTCAACCATATGTTTGTTGCAAATGCTAGGCTTCTTTTCTTATCTATGTTTTCTTGCAATTGTTGTGTGTTCCTATTGATTTTGGGGAGTGATGATCCTATTTTGTGCACTTGTATCCAAATAAAAAAAAATTCAATTGTGCACAAATCATGGGGAGCTTCTCTATTTTCCTTAGAACACTCCTTTACCCAAATCGTAATATTCTTTTATTCTTTTGGCTCATTGGATCTTTTGATTGCTTGCTTCACTTTGTGTTATGCAAATAAGATCAATTTGTGCCATGTGTTTTGTGCCATATGCCTTGCTATTATGACTAGGCTCAAGTTGTATAATAGTGGATTCACTTGTGGATATCATGTTCTTATCAATTGCAACCTTTCTTTTTGTGTATACGAGTTTCTTTGTGGATACATATCATGATTATTATAGGCCACTTAGAAATTTTTATACATGAAAAAGTTCATATCTTCGTATCTGGTTGCATTCTATAGATTTCGAGCTCCTTTAATTGTTCATCATTGAATATGTGCATTTGTTTTCACTCACATTTTGTTATATGCACACATCAAAGAGGAACTCATACTATATTGGTCTGCTAGATGTTTTGTCTTCCATTTTGGCATTTGTTGCCAATGGGGGAGAAGTTTAGAGGGTTTAAGATAAATATCTTTTCTAGTTCTTGTTGTCACTCATGCATATCTACCCTTGTTATATATTCTTATTGCATGGATGAGTCTTGTATATAGAGAAATCTTCTCCTAGTTTATGTCAACCAATATATGCAATGACATTCAAAGTTCATTCACAAATTCATATATTATGGGGGAGTTTGCTCTATATACTATGGGTGTACTATCATCAAATGCTTGTGTGGTGTATTGATGATAGTACAACCATCCCAAGTATACAATTTATCCTTGGATAAATTTCATGCTTGTTTAAACATTCATTATATAAACCCTCTTGTTGAGATTGTCATCAATTACCAAAATGGGGGAGATTGAAAGTACATGTAGTCCCCATGTGTGGTTTTGGTAATTAAATGACAATCATAATGGACAAATGTTTGCACTGAGATATACATTTGAAGGAAAGTTCCATTTGCAATGCATGAAGAATATTGGATGAATTGGTGGATGAAATCCATCAACATCTATATATGCATTGAGACTTGATAATGAATGACAATTCCTATGAAGAAACAATGACATCAAGTTATATAGGAAGGTTTGTTCCATGGGTGATGCAAGAAGGATATTGAATGGATTCGGAATGAATGCCATATACATGTAGTTGTGCATCAAGATTAATCATGGAGCAAAGATTAAGGTTGACCAAGATGAAGATCGAAGATTGAATTCAAAGATGGTCAACTCACAAGCGCAAATCATGTGCCACGTGAGATCTTGTGGTACGATCAGAATTTGTCAATTGCGCTTTGTGTACTAACCCATACTATGTGTTGCCTATGTTTTTGAGAGGAGATTCTCATGGGCTCGCATCGAGAGAGATATTTCAAGTGTCTATGAGAGGATGACATCAAGTGTTGATGATCATGGTTGACAAGGGCAAGTTCAAGATAACTATCCCGAAGGATTACATGCTTGAAGCTTGTGGATGATCACATGATGGACACATGAAGATAAATACAAAGCAAAGCTTCCCACATTGTGTATGGGGGAGCTACTTGAAGACTTCACCAATGTCTTGCCATTCAACTTGATCCAAGAAGAAACTTCAACTTCAAGCTCAAGTGAAAGGCTCGAGTCAAAGGTATTAGTTCCTTCGACGTTAGTGTTGTGGAGTGATGAACACCGAAAGAACACATACACTCAAGAATGGATTATTAATAGCTATGTAATGTAGACCTTTTATGATTCTTGAGTTATAGGGATCCCGCACTATTAAGAGGGGATCAAAGGGGTTCGTGATAGATTTGCTCAAGTCAACATCTTCTCTACACAATTCCACTCATATCTTATATACCAAAGAAAATCCAAAGCCAAATAGGTTACCCAAATACATGATAAAACCTTTGCATATTTTTCATCCTCCATTTTGGTTCATCTTGGGTGGTTCTCTATGTGAGGACCTGGGTTTTTTTCATAGCTTCAAAACTAGCCCAAGATCATCAAAATCGGAGTCCGGATGTAAAAGTTGTGCCTGTTTCAGTTTCTAGGCTGCAGCAGTTTGGTTTGGCCAGATCATCCGGGTCGTCTCCCATATCATCCGGGCTTCGCCCGGATCATCCGGGTTATTCGTAAAATTCATCACAGAAGCTTATTCCGCTAGCCGGATCATCCGGCTACCCACCCGGATCATCCGGGAATTGCCCGGATCATCCGGCTATGTCCCCGGACATCCGGGTATCTACTTCACCACATTGTATATTGACCTTCCCGGATCATCCGGGCATTGCCCGGATCATCCGGGTATGCGTCCAGATCATCCGGGCAGGTCAACAACTGCGGGAAACGGCTCTATTTTCTTTGGGGGTATAAATATCCCTCTCCCACTCCGGGGGAGGGTTGAGCACTTCATCCCAAATCGTCCCAAGAACACAAGTGGCTCCCTCTCACTTCTCCTACACCAAATCTTAGATCCCGGAGAGACTAGTGAGTGTTCTTGAGAGTTGTTCCAATCAAAAGATAGATCCTCTCCCTCTCCCTCTTGTGACCAAAGCAATTCGTGATTTGAGCAAGTCTTGAGCATTTCCCCCTTGATCTTGTTACTCTTGGAGGTTGGAGACTCCTAGGCGGTAGGAGTGCTCCGGTGAGGAATCAACTTGTGATTTGTCCCCCGGAAAGTTTGTGAAGGTTTGGAGGCCGCCTCAAGGTCTACCACTAGTGGTTGAGAATTGCCTTCATGGTGATACCTCAAGGAGAATAGGGTGAGCCTTCGTGGCGTTGGTGTGCCTTCGTGGTAACATCCACCTCTCTAACGGTGACTAGCTTCCCTCCAAGGAAGTGAACATCGGGATACATCCTCGTCTCCGTGACTTTGGTTATCCCTAACCCTAACTCCTTACTTGTGGTTGACTTTGGTCATTTGACCGTGCATTCACTATATCTTGTTGTCCTCGTTATATTGTGGTGGTTGATTATATGTGTTGGCCATTTCCTTGTAGAGATTATTTAGGCCTACACTTCATATTCCGCAATTCATACTTGCTACTATTGATATACATTGTGATTAGTGTGAATTGCTAACTTGTGTTATAAACTTCCATATATTGTGATATTGCTCAAGTAAGTTTGTGTAACTTACTTGAGTTTGCTTGTATCATTAAATTCCATATATTGTGATACAATTTGTGTAAGCTTGTATTGCTTACTTGTGGTTGTGTGTATTATTCATTTCCATACCTCGTGATATACACTGAGTAAGTTTGTGTGACTTACTTGTGCTTACTCATATCCTGTTGTTCTCATCTTGTTTATGCTAAGTTGTTGGTGCACTTAGTGAGCCTAGTATATTTAGGATTTGTGCTTGAAAATTATCCATTTAGTTTATTTCCGCATTAGGATATAGCCAAATCCATAAAAGATTTTAAAACGCCTATTCACCCCCCCTCTAGGCAACATTGTGGTCCTTTCAGGTAGCTGGTAACATTAGGCCGGGGGCTGATAAGGGACTAATCAGTGAATCGGACTTTTAACTGAATATATCTGTAACCCATTTATCATTATGTTAACTAGGGCCATATGTAATATATGTGAGGCTACATAGCAGCATGCACTGTACCGAATATCTAAATATGCAATCCTAGGCTACATAACAACAAGGAAGAGTGTTACCTTAATATTCTGGCGATGTCTAGACATATACCTAGAAGAGCAGCAGCAACAACAACAACGACACAACCCTGTTTGGATACTCTAACTTAGCTAGAGGTTAGAGTTATTTTCTAGCTCATAACTAACCCTAAACTAACTCTAGCCAAAGAGGTGTTTGGATGATAGGGTTAGATTGACAACAAATGCACTAGGACAACTAGCTCCAATTAGCACCTCTTGGGTGAGATAGTTTTTCTGGTGGGTGAGATGCAACTAGCTCAAACTAGCCCTCATGTTTGGATATACTTTAGGGCTATTTGAGCTCAAACTAGCTCAAACTAACTCTAACCCATGGATACATCAGCAGTTAATCACCCAATAATTTGTAAGAATGCAATAAACTCCCTGCATCCCATAATATAAGATGTTAATTCATCTAATATGTGACCAAGGGAGAGGGGATGTTGTACTACATACTTGCGCAATTGTTGTTTAACTTCTAATATTAACTTGGTGCTTTTAGATACATATGTCATTGGTAAAGATCCGCGCTTCGACCCTTTCTGCACACGGGGCAATGAGATATTGATGAACCAACATCAAGTGAGGAAGCTGATAAAGATTGTTAGTAAAATGGGTCAAAAGATGGCAATTAAAATATTTGTTTACACTTTATCCAAGACAATAGCGAACTAGCGGGATGGTAAGTAAGAACCCTGCATCCTTCTTTTTACTGCCCATAATGAGTTGTATTAGATGACAATGTATGAATCTTTTTCCTTTGCAGTGGTTCCCAAAGCAGTTTACTCAAGGTTACCTCTCAAACTGCATGATTGGTGGGCATGCAAAGGTTAAAGTATTTCTACCAGAACACGATGATTATCTAGATGTGTTCATGAAGATAGTGAAGGATGGGCGGTCGGCCACCACAAGGGATTGGACTAGAGTCGTGCGTGCCTTCTGCATGGAGGAGGGCACAATATGGTCATTTCTCTTCACCTTGTTCAGCAACCAGAATGTATTTTGCCTCTTTCTTTACCGTCTTTAATAGTACAAGTATACAACTTTGGTTCATCATTCTTTATTTGATGCTTATGTAATTCTTGAACATATGTACCTGTGAATCGGATAATGCATTGGTTGTTTGAACCTGATGGATAGGAATAAAGCTATAACATACTTTCAAATTCAAATTTGGTACAATTTGAAATAGCAACAATTAAAATACGGTGAAATTACGCTCCGCGGGTCGTTATGGTGCACATGGTCGGTAAAACACAAACATTTGTGATATAAACCGTAATCCGACACGATTCACAGAGAGGAAACATATGCGAGCATGCACACAGTTGCCGTTTGCAAACCGTGTGTGATGGCAGACAACATCACAAACGATGCGGTCGAACTAAACGTTTGTGATAGTTGCCTTATCATACACGATCTGCAACCATGAACTATTTCTGGTGTGTTATGCATCGTAAACATTGCACCACATAATAGCGTGTGTGATAGTTATCATGTACGACGATGTTATGACGGTCCGACATTTCATAATCCTATATGACACTCGTATGACGATTAGCTAATCTTCTTAATTAGTTATCGCACATCGTTCGGGAAAACTGAATGTGTGTGATTGTTTGCTTATCATACACGTTCTATAATCATGAACCGTTTGTGATGGGCCACACATCCTAAACATAGCACCACAGAATACCGACTGCGATGGCAATGCAAGCACAAACGAGTAGAGACAACTGTATGCGTCAAGGCTCCCGAGCTCCGACGGTTTTTGGGTCGTGTGGGAAGGACCCCTGTATCGCAGTCACTCACTTGGTGACGGTTCAAAACACTGTCGTGGAAAGGGGTTAAAAACCATTTGTATAGCACCTCATTGTACCAGTGAGATGAAGCAAGATTTTGCGAGTTAGGCATGAGCTAAGTATAATTGATTCTAGCAATGTGGCTTGAGCCTAGGCACACCCCACCACACTCATCATTATATCTTGCTCTAGATGTAGGCATGGACATAGGGGGAGTGTTGTTCTCTCAATGAACTCTCCCTCCCCCATTATGCATAAATTGATCAAGTCTTTCACATTAGCCATTTTTGATGGTACCTGTGCTTCAAAGATGAGTTTTGGTCATGTGCCCAAGGTTAAAATCTTCGTGGTGCCTTACCTATGGACTCAGACATAGGTGGCTTCGACCACCACCCCTTTTCTCCATAAAAGGGTTGGTTTCTTGGATCTTGTTCGCTCTTGCTAGATCTTTTAGGTCCTAGGTGTTGTGACCTCCAAGTAGTGGTTTTGCTTGTTTGCTTCTTGCACTCCTGGAGGTTACCTCACCCTATTCCAGTGACTTGTTTCCATCCCAAGCCTCTCCTTCCCTTAAGCCATCTCCTCCAATTGCACACAAGTTGATCATGGTGTGCGTGAGGTTGACTGGGCGGTACAACCGGTGCCCTTGGCAGTTCAACCGCTTGGACACTTGGTTGTATGATAGCATGTGCGATTCTACGTCCGGCTCCTCTGGCTGTGCTCCTCGCAGGTACTACCGCTCGGTTTCTGGCGGTACTACCGCTGCCTCTAGGCATCGGAAGTATTGTCCGCAACCACTGGTATGTCCCCGGGGCAGTACAACCGCTCCTCGGAGCGGTACAACCGCTTCGTGGCCCATGGGTATTTAAAGGGGCCGGGACGAAGGGGTATCTTCCTCACCTCTTCATGCCCGTTCCTCTTGCCTACCCTAACTGCTACTCACCGTCGCCCTCACCCCGGAGTGCTCTCCGGCACTCCGGATCTGTGGTCCCTCCATGGATCTGCTCCATGGAGGCCCCCTCCCTCCTGATCTCTTCCCATGGATAATGGTAATGCCTCACTTCCTTGTTCTAGGGTTTCATTCTTTGTTTCCTTCTCCTTAGGGAATTGCCTGGTATCCCGCGTTTGTTGACCAAACTATTGGGTGGAAGAGATCTATATGTGCTCCTGTTATTTTTTGTGATTTCTTAGAACTTAGAATATTGCTAGTTTGATTCAAATCCCATAGGTATTTGTTCTCACTTGGTGGTACTGCTTGTCTCCTACGGTTCTACTGCCCTTTTTGGGGAGGAACAACCGCTTAAGCGGTTCCACCAGTTGAAGAAGCGGTACAACCGAGATTCCTGAACCAAGTGGCACTGTTTTACATTCTCTGATTCACAAGCAATATATTCTTTTGATCTTGTGTGCAATCCTCTCATCTTTGTTGGGTCTCTTGTGTGCTACTCGCATGTGTGTACAGGTGTCTCTGGGTCTTGTTCTGCTCCTCGTACCAAGACCAAGAAGCGAGCTTGAAGATGCAAGCGTCCTACTGAGTCGAACGAGGAAGAGGAGGTTGTGGTTCCCACTAAACCCACCCACCATGAGAAGTCTGCTGCTGCCAAGCAAAAGGTTGCTCTTCCTATGCACAAGTGGAAGGGCAAGGACTGGGAAGCCTTTCGGAACAGGAATCCATATGAGGTGCCAGTTGAGGCCTATTGGACCACCGTTTAGTTTCAGAATGAGATGCAAGTGAGGATTGCCCATGAGTTGTTCGAGCATCACAAGAATCGGTATACCAAGCAGTGGACCATTGATCTTGATCACTGGAGGAACAACTTGGAGTACTTTGGAGAGGCTATGGCTCTATGTGAGGAGTTTAATTTGGTCAAGCTCATTTCTATCAACTGTGACTCCGATGTTCAGCTCATCCATCAGTTTTATGCAACCATTCATTTTGGTGAGGATGATGCTCGCACTCTCTCATTTATGTGTTGTGATGAGTTCTTTCAAGTGCCCTGGAGAGCTTTATGCAACTCTCTTGGCTATGATGATACCGGTCTCGATGGGAATGGTGGCATTCGTCCTCACGACCGTCCCCACTCTATGCCCAAGGAGAAGCTAGCCCCTCTCTATATTCGTGGACGTGGCATTATTGGTGAGTCCAAGGATCTTGAGAAGGTTTACGATATCATGCATCATGTGTTTCGCAATGTGCTACTACCCAAGGTTGGAAATCAGGATGAGATCCATGGGTATCTAGTTGACTTGATGGATGCTATGAAGACTAAAGTGGGGTCCGGTGCCACGTTTGATGTGTCCAAGTGGTTTTGGGAGGAGATGTATAGCACGATCATCTACAGAAAAGTTCCCACCTATGCACCCTTTGTCATGTGCTTTATGAATTCAGTTTGGGTTGTTCGCCGCCCTGGAGAGCTTCTCACTTCACCAGTTAACCTCACCGCGCATGAGTTCAAGCAGCTTAAGAAGAAGAAGCATGTTGAGCCCCACTTTCGTGCTGATGATCCCAAGGATGTCTATGCCACTTTAGATGATGAGGATTTTGATATGGGTCCTAGTGCCAAGCCTTTACCTGGGTGACCAAGCTCACAAGTAAAGTAAAGAAGACCTTTTGCCTTCAGTCTCACATTCACAAGAAGATGTATGAGGCACATGTTAATGAGAAGCTTGCTCGGCGCCATTAGATTGCCATGATGAAGCACCTCAACATGCTTTTGAAGAGTGGATCTGAGAAGAGCATCACTCCAAAGGACAAATGGATTTTTGCATATAGCACCTAGACGGATGATGAGACTGAGGCATATGGCCATCCTGCTTCCTCCACTTCGGCTACTATTGATGATATCATGGAGGAAGATTAGGAGTCAGAAGATCACGATTCAGATGAGACCGAGGGGTCAGACGAGATCTACTGAGCTCTGAGACATTAGCATCGCTCTTTTCCTTTTTGGTATCTTGATGCCAAAGGGGGAGAGAGGTCTACTAGGTCTCGGGATTTGCATGGGTTGGTTACTTGCTTTGTGTTGAGAGTTGAACTTGGTCTTTTGAAAGTACATGCGGTGCAGGACATGTGGTGCCCCCATGTGT
Organism: Triticum dicoccoides; assembly: GCF_002162155.2. NCBI lineage: Eukaryota > Viridiplantae > Streptophyta > Magnoliopsida > Poales > Poaceae > Triticum > Triticum dicoccoides. Next base: position 200,354,672 of record NC_041391.1, on the reverse strand, counting down.
GGTTTTGGTAATTGATGACATTCTCTATGGACTAATGGTTGCATTATATTTGAAGGATTTGTCCATAGGCATTTCTTGAAGTCCATGTGTTGGTTTCAAGGAGTTTATGAGTTGACCAAGGTGCTATTAAGGAATTATCCAAAGATTGGTCATATGGGTGTTGAGCTTATTGCAAGCATGTCTTGAAGAAGAAGATTGTGTGATCATTCATGATTACCTTCAAGACATCATCCAATTGAAGAGAGTTCGAAAGATTCAAGGTTGATCAAGACTAAGTCAAGAGTGAATCAAGTTTATCAACTCACAAAACGTAGAAGATATACCGAGAGGGATCAAGTGATCTCATGGTATGGTAAGCATTGTCCATTACGCTTTGTGTACTAACCCATGCTCTATGTGAGAGTTCTATGTGGGGTTAGGTATGTGTCCATTGATATCTACTACACAACCTTCTTCTTGTAGACGTTGTTGGGCCTGCAAGTGCACAGGTTTGTAGGACAGTAGCAAATTTCCCTCAGGTGGATGACCTAAGGTTTATCAATCCGTGGGAGGCGTAGGATGAAGATGGTCTCTCTCAAACAACCCTGCAACCAAATAACAAAGAGTCTCTTGTGTCCCCAACACACCCAATACAATGGTAGATGGTATAGGTGCACTACTTCGGCGAAGAGATGGTGATACAAGTGCAATATGGATGGTAGATATAGGTTTTTGTAATCTGAAAATATAAAAACAGCAAGGTAACTAATGATAAAAGTGAGCGTAAACGGCATTGCAATGATAGGAAACAAGGCCTAGGATTCATACTTTCACTAGTGCAAGTTCTCTCAACAATAATAACATAGATAGATCAGATAACAATCCCTCAACATGCAACAAAGAGTCACTCCAAAGCCACTAATAGTGGAGAACAAACGAAGAGATTATGGTAGGGTACAAAACCACCTCAACGTCCTTTCTGTTCTATCTATTCAAGAGTTCGTAGTAAAATAACATGAAGCTATTCTTTCCTCTCAATCTATCATAGAGTTTATACTAGAATAACACCTTAAGATACAAATCAACCAAAACCCTAATGTCACCTAGATACTCCATTGTCACCTCAAGTATCTGTGGGCATGATTATACGATATGCGTCACACAATCTCAAATTCATCCAACCAACACAAAGTACTTCAAAGAGTGCCCAAAAGTTTCTACCAGAGAGTCAAGAAAACGTGTGCCAACCCCTATGCATAGGTTCATGGGCGGAACCCGCAAGTTGGTCACCAAAACATACATCAAGTGGCACGTGATATCCCATTGTCATCACAGATAAACACGGCAAGACATACATCAAGTGTTCTCAAATCAAAGACTCAATCCGATAAGATAACTTCAAGAGGGAAACTCAATTCATCACAAGAGAGTAGAGGGGGGAGAAACATCATAAGATCCAACTATAATAGCAAAGCTCGCGATACATCAATATCGTGCCATAGAAAGAACACGAGAGAGAGAGAGAGAGATCAAACACATACCTACTGGTACATACCCTCAGCCCCAAGGGTGAACTACTCCCTCCTCGTCATGGATAGCGCCGGGATGATGAAGAAGGCCACCGGTGATGGGTTCCCCCTCCGGCAGGGTGCCAGAACGGGCTCCCGAGAGGTTTTTGGTGGCTACAGAGGCTTGCGGCGGCGGAACTCCCGATCTATCTTCGTTGTGGATGTTTTTAGGGTACGTGGGACTATATAGGCGAAAGAAGTCGGTCGGGGGGTGCAAGAGGGGACCACGAGACAGGGGGGCGCGCCCAGCAGGGGGGTGGGGCGCTCCCTATCTCCTGGCCTCCTTGAGGATCTTCTGATGTGAACTCCAAGACTCCAGGATCATATTCTTCCAAAAAATCACGCTGCCGAAGGTTTCATTCTGTTTGGACTCCGTTGATATTCCTTTTCTTCGAAATACTGAAACAGGCAATAAAACAACAATATGGGCTGGGCCTCCGGTTAATAGGTTAGTCCCAAAAATAATATAAAAGTGTATAATAAAGCCTGTAATCATTCAAAGCAGATAATAAAATAGCATGAATGCTTCATAAATTATAGATACGTTGGAGACGTATCAGCATCGCCAAGCTTAATTCCTACCCGTCCTCGAGTAGGTAAATGATAAAGAAAGAATTTATGAAGTGTGAATGCTAGAAAGTGCACAAGTTTGACCAATGATAATTTCAATCACCTTTTCTAGCATAATAATATGTCATAACAGTAGTTCATCTCATAAAACTTCTCACGATAAAGTAACAATCAATTCACATGTCAAAGCATAGACCGTAAACTTTCTTGAAAACTAGCAAACTTCATTCTCAGTCATCAAACAATTACAATTCATCTTATTTTCAGGAATATCAAACTCCACATACTCAACTATCATATAGTCTTCTACAATTGCTAATACACACGCAATACTAATGGTTATGGAGTTTCAATCGGACACTGAGAAAGATGGGGGCTTATAGTGTTGCCTCCCAACGTATTCACCTTTGGGTGATGTCAACAATAATAGTTCATGCTAACTTACATCCAATTGGATATATATATATCAGGATCTTCCCAACAAGAGGTGCTTGCCAAAGGATAAAATGAAAAAGGGAAAGGTGAAGATCACCTTGACTCTTGCATAAAAGTAAAAGACATAAAGTAAAAGATAGGCCCTTCGCAGAGGGAAGCAGAGGTTGTCATGCACTTTTAGGGTTGGATGCACAAAATCTTAATGCGAATGAACGTCACTTTATATTGCCACTTGTATATGGACCTTTATTATGCAGTCCGTCGCTTTAATTGCTTCCATAACAAGATCGTATAAAGCTTTTTTCTTCACACCAAAAGATCATACATATTTAGAGAGCAATTTTTATTGCTTGCACCGATGACAACTTACTTGAAGGATCTTACTCAATCCATAGGTAGGTATGGTGGACTCTCATGGAAAAACTGGGTTTAAGGATATTTGGAAGCACAAGTAGTATCTCTACTTGGTGCAAGGAATTTTGGCTAGCATGAGGGGGAAAGGCAAGCTCAACATGTTTGAATGATCCATGACAATATACTTTAACTGAGATGTCGGAAAACATAACCCATTATGTTGTCTTCCTTGTCCAACATCAACTCTTTAGCATGTCATACTTAATGAGTGCTCCCAACTATAAAAGATGTCTAGGATAGTATATTTATATGTGAAATCTCTCTTTCTTCAATATTCTTTCATGAATTGTTCAAATGACCAATACAATGCTTGCTAACCTTCAATAATTTACAACCTCTACTTCTTAGATGTGAAGTCATTACTCCCCATCGGATAAGCAAATGAAACATATATAATTTCAGATTTATGAGAATCAACTCATTCAACAATTTACTCATAGGATATAAGTGAAGCACACGAATAAATGACAAACTACTCCAAAAAGATATAAGTGAAGATCAATGAGTAGCTAAATAATTATGCAACTAGTGAAGACTCTCTCTGATTTAAGAATTTCAGATCTTGGTATCTTATTCAAACAGCAATCAAACCAAAATAAAATGACATTGCAAGGATAGCACAACTCATGTGAAGAAGCAAAAAATTAGGCTCAACCGATACTAACCGATGAGAAGAAAGGTGGGATGCCTACCGGGGCATCCCCAAGCTTAGATGCTTGAGACTTCTTGAAATTTTATCTTGGGGTGCCTTGGGCATCCCCAAACTTGAACTTTTGTGTCTCCTTAATTCCTCTCATATCATGGTTTCTCTTTTTATCAAAAGCTTCATCCACAACAAACTCAACAAGAACTCGTGAGATAGGTTAGTATAAACCAATGAAAAACCTTATCATTTTCTACTGTAACAAATCACTAAAATTATTATTCAACATTGCATACTAAATGCCTCTGCATATTTAATACTCCTATCCTCAAATAGAATCATTAAACAAGCAAACATATGCAAACAATGCAAACATAACAGCAATCTGCCAAAATAGTACAGTCTGTAAAGAATGGAAGAGTATCAATACTTCCCTAACTCCAAAAATTATGAGGAAAAAAACTACGCTGTAGAAGATTTATCAGAGCTCAATATGCAAAATGTTACAACATTATATCATGCTCTGACTTTTCTAGGGAATTTTTGCAACAACGGTAAACTTTCTGTTTTCAAACAGCAACATGTATACTAGCAAAATAAGCATGGTAAAGGCTATCCTTGACATTTTTATTGAAACTAAAGGTGCAAAACATTATTCTAAATTACAGCAAGCAAATACTAACAAAATAAAATGATGCTCCAAGCAAAACTTATATCATGTGGTGAATAAAAATATAGCTCCAAGTAAAGTTACCGATGAACGAAGACGAAAGAGGGGATGCCATCCGGGGCATCCCCAAGCTTAGGCTCTTGGTTGTCCTTGAATATTACCTTGGGGTGCCTTGGGCATCCCTAAGCTTAGGCTCTTGCCACTCCTTATTCCATAGTTCATCGAATCTTTACCTAAAACTTGAAAACTCCACAACACAAAACTCAACAGAAAACTCGTAAGCTCCATTAGTATAAGAAAATAAAACCACCACTTAGGTACTGTAATGAACTCATTCTAAATTCATATTGCTGTAATATCTACTGTAATCCAACTTATCTATGGTTCATACCCTCTGATACTACTCATAGATGCATCAAAATAAGCAAACAACACACGAAAAACAGAATCTGTCAAAAACAGAACAGTCTGTAGTAATCTGTATCAAACGTATAGTTCTGGAACTACAAAAATCCTAACAAATTAGGAAATCCTAAGAAATTTGTGTACCAATCTAGATCAAAAAGAATAATATCAGAATCATGTTTCTGTGAATTAAAAAAACTAATTTAATGGATGCAAAAGTTTCTGATTTTTAGCAGGATCAACACAACTATCACTGTAAGCTATCCTAAAGGTCTTACTTGGCACTTTATTGAAACAAAAGCTATAAAACATGATTATTACAGTAGCATAATCATGTGAAGACACAAAAATAGTAAGGATAAATATTGGGTTGTCTCCCAACAAGCGCTTTTCTTTAATGCATTTTCAAGCTAGGCATGATGGTGACAATGATGCTCACATAAAAGATAAGAATTGGAACATAACGGGAGCATCATGAAGCATATGACTAGAACATTTAAGTCTAACCCACTTCCTATGCATAGGGATTTTGTTAGCAAACAACTTATGGGAACAATAATCAATTATCATAGGAAGGTAAAACAAGCATAGCTTAAAGATTTTCAACACATAGAGAGGAAACTTGACATTATTGCAATTCCTACAAGAATATATTCCCCCCTCATAATAATTTTCAGTAGCATCATGAATGAATTCAACAATATAACCAGAACCTAAATCATTCTTTTCATGATCTACAAGCATAGAAAATTTACTACTCTTCACATAAGCAAAGTTCTTCTCATTCAGAATAGTGGGAGTATCATAAGAGACTTGAACACCAAAAATTGTTTCCACATTAAAAGAGTAATGTTCAGAAAAAGGGTAATCATAATCATGACAAGATTTGTAAATATAATCATCACTACTTTTTATAGCATAAGTTTCATCACAATAATCATCATAAGTAGCAACTTCGTTCTCATCATAACCGATTGAAACCTCTTCCAAGATAGTGGAATCACTAAATAAAGTTGACACTATTCCAAATCCACTTTCCTATTCATCACAATAAGATTAAATATCTTCCAAAATAGTGGGATAACTACTTCCTAAAGTTGACACTCTTCCAAACCCACTTTCATCAATATAATCATCATAGGTAAAAGGCATGCTATCATCATAACAACTTTGCATATGAAAACTTGGGATGCTAAAAATATCATCTTAATCAAACATAGCATCCCCAAGCTTGGGACAAACATTAATTTAATAAAATATATTCTCAAATATGTCATCCTCATCAAACATAGCTTCCCCAAGCTTGGGCCCTTTTATATCATAAGCATAATCACTCTCATCATTAAAAATATGGATAGCACCAATAGTATAGCAATTATCATCATCACAATGAGTAGTAGGAGCAACATCATTTGGGAGGGATACCTTTCTACCTTTGTTGCTCCTTCTTTTATTTTTATTCTTCACATTATGTGTGGATTAAACCTTCCTCTTTGAGCTCCTTATTGACGACATTGGTTGAATAGAAAGCTCCTCCTCGTTACCTGATTCATCATAAGAAATAATAGGAGGAGATTGGGAAGTCTCTTCCCTTTCATTAGTATTCTCTTCATCTTCTATTTGCTTTCTTTTCTTTATGTAATTGGCAATGTAAGGATTTTCAATGCAATTCACTGCACAAAACATATAAATATCCTCTAGATCAAAATCAAGAAATCTATCAAGTTTAAATTTTGGAATACCCTCAGTTAAACGTTTCAACTCTTCATAACCCAAAAACAAACTAAGTTCATTATAATGTGCAAGGGAGATCAAATCATCACAATTTTTGGACACGATTCGATCATGAAACAATTTGCATCGAAGATGTAAATGACCACGTTCATCGCAAAGTTCACAAGTACGGCAAAGGAAATTTAAATTTTTAGCACTCACATTTAGCCTTTCTTGCAAGAATTTAGTTTCTAAATGCTTTTTTCTCTTGCAATATATATCTTCTCTATTTGGTGTGTACTTGCAAACACAATCTACTCCACAAAAATCAACATACTTATAAGAGACATTTTCATCATAACTAGTGCAATCATCATTAGTACTATGGATATTCAAAGAGTTCATACTAACAACATTGCAATCATGCTCATTATTCAAAGATTTAGTACCAAGCATTTTAATGCATTCTTCTTCTAGCACTTGAGCACAATTTTCCTTTTCATCAAACTCACAAAAGATATTAAAAAGATGAAGCGTATGAGACAAGCTTAACTCCATTTTTTGGTAGTTTTCTTTTATGAACTAAACTAGTGATAAAACAAGAAACAAAAAGATTCGATTGCAAGATCTAAAGATATACCTTCAAGCACTCACCTCCCCGGCAACGGCACCAGAAAGAGCTAGATGTCTACTACACAATCTTCTTCTTGTGGACGTTGTTGGGCCTGCAAGTGCACAGGTTTGTAGGACAGTAGCAAATTTCCCTTAAGTGGATGACCTAAGGTTTATCAATCCGTGGGAGGCGTAGGATGAAGATGGTCTCTCTCAAACAACCCTGCAACCAAATAACAAAGAGTCTCTTGTGTCCCCAACACACCCAATACAATGGTAGATTGTATAGGTGCACTAGTTCGGCGAAGAGATGGTGATACAAGTGCAATATGGATGGTAGATATAGGTTTTTGTAATCTGAAAATATAAAAACAGCAAGGTAACTAATGATAAAAGTGAGCATAAACGGTATTGCAATGATAGGAAACAAGGCCTAGGGTTCATACTTTCACTAGTGCAAGTTCTCTCAACAATAATAACATAGATAGATCATATAACAATCCCTCAACATGCAAAAAGAGTCACTCCAAAGCCACTAATAGCAGAGAACAAACAAAGAGATTATGGTAGGGTATGAAACTACCTCAAAGTTATCCTTTCTGTTCTATCTATTCAAGAGTTCGTAGTAAAATAACATGAAGCTATTCTTTCCGCTCAATCTATCATAGAGTTTATACTAGAATAACACCTTAAGATACAAATCAACCAAAACCCTAATGTCACCTAGATACTCCATTGTCACCTCAAGTATCCGTGGGCATGATTATACCATATGCGTCACACAATTTCAAATTCATCCAACCAACACAAAGTACTTCAAAGAGTGCCCCAAAGTTTCTACCGGAGAGTCAAGAAAACGTGTGCCAACCCCTATGCATAGGTTCATGGGCGGAACCCGCAAGTTGGTCACCAAAACATACATCAAGTGGCATGTGATATCCCATTGTCACCAGATAAACACGGCAAGACATACATCAAGTGTTCTCAAATCAAAGACTCAATCCGATAAGATAACTTCAAGAGGAAAACTCAATTCATCACAAGAGCGTAGAGGGGGGAGAAACATCATAAGATCCAACTATAATAGCAAGGCTCACAATACATCAAGATCATGCCATAGAGAGAACACGAGAGAGAGAGAGATCAAACACATAGCTACTGGTACATACCCTCAGCCCTGAGGGTGAACTACTCCCCCCCGTCATGGATAGCGCCAGGATAATGAAGAAGGCCACCGGTGATGGGTTCCTCCTCCGGCAGGGTGCCGGAACGGGCTCCCAAGAGGTTTTTGGTGGCTACAGAGGCTTGCGGCGGCGGAACTCCTGATCTATCTTCGTTGTGGATGTTTTTAGGGTACGTGGGACTATATAGGCGAAAGAAGTCGGTCGAGGGTGCTCGAGGGGCCCACGAGATAGGGGGGCGCTCCCCCTATCTCCTGGCCTCCTCGAGGATCTTCTGACATGAACTCCAAGTCTCCAGGATCATATTCTTCCAAAAAATCACGCTGCCGAAGGTTTCATTCCGTTTGGACTCCGTTTGATATTCCTTTTCTTCGAAATACTGAAACATGCAATAATACAGCAATATGGGCTGGGCCTCCGGTTAATAGGTTAGTCCCAAAAGTAATATAAAAGTGCATAATAAAGATCGTAATAATTCAAAATAGATAATAAAATAGCATGAATGCTTCATAAATTATAGATACGTTGGAGACGTATCATCCATGGGATTGCGTCAAGAGGAAGATATCATACAACCCGTGGAGAGGATGACATCAAGTGGTGATCGTCATCAAGATTGCCGTGTGCAAGTTCAAGTGGAGCATCACGAAGAGATCAAGTGCTTGAAGCTTGTCCTCCATTGTGGTGACAATGACCTGTGAAGATGTGCGGAAGAGTGGATCACCCATCGTGGTTTATTGGGGAGCAATCAACTGATCTTGATCGACCCAACGCAATCAAGAAGGTGGTCCATCTTGAGGACAAGATCGTCATCATCTAGCTCAAGTGTATTATGCGCAAGGCAAAGGTTTGCCCTTGATAGGTTTATGTTTTACCGGTCTCATGGTGGTAGTTGAGAGACCGGGTTATAGGATCAGTTGTCGTACTATCAAGGGGGGCTCTCGATGAGTAGCTTGATCGTATCGTTCGTAGAGAGCTCAAACAATTCCATCCTTGCATCATCTTTCTTGTTTCTTGTTTGGTGTTTCTCTTTGTGAGTTTTATAGCTTGGGCATCTTCATGACAAGCTTGAGTTCATCAGAAATGGAGTTCACATGCATTTTCTATGATGTTTTCGATATTGGAGGTTATGCCAGTTCTTCTCTATTGGAGGGTCCACTCCTCTATATGTTAGGCATACCTCCCCTGCCTCTTCTTTCTATGATGTTTTGATGCTACTCGTCGTCCTCTATCCAACAAGCTTGAGTTTGCTCAATTCAGAGCTCATTTGCAGGAAGTTGTGGCAGTTCTGGTTTGCCTTCGAGAATAATTGTTTTCATGGAAGTGGCATAAGGGAGGCGCCAGCGGTAGTACCGCGGCCCCGAAGCGGCAATACCGCTAAAAGCCATAAGAAGTAGTACCGTTGTTTCACATCGCTAGTACCGCCCATGGCCACAGGCGGTAATACGGCTCTGGTTCCGCGCTAGTACCGCCTCGACTCGAGACCTGCGTGTCTCATGTTGGGTTCAGCGGCAGTAGGAGCTGTAGGACCGCTTGTAACCGGCAGTACCGGCCCTACTACTGCTACTAGTGCCGCTCAACAACCCTCCTCTCTGTTCCTTCTCCCTTAGGCGATGTGCAAGGTTCCAGTAGTAGTCCCGTTGGGCCGAGCACCAGTACCACTGCGGCCATCAGTAGTACCACTCCCTTGAGTGGTAGTACCGCCTGCTGCGGGCTATGAATGGGGATAACTATTGGATTTTCCCCTCCTATAAAAGGGGTTCTTCTTCCCATTGAACCTAATCTTTAGAGCTCGTGTTCTTCCCCCATTGTTGACCTTCTTTGAGCTTGCTAACTCTCAATCCCTGATACGTCTCCAACATATCTATAATTTTTGATTGTTCCATGCTATAATATTACCCATTTTGGATGTTTATGGGCTTTACTTTACACTTTTATATCATTTTTGGGACTAACCTATTAACCGGAGGCCCATCCCGAATTGTTGTTTTTTTGCCTATTTCAGTGTTTCGAAGAAAAGGAATATCAAACAAAGTCCAAACGGAATGAAACCTTCGGTAGCGATCTTTTTGGAACAAACGCAATCCATGGGACTTGGAGCGGACGTCAAGCAACAGAGGAGGCGGCCACGAGGGCGCCCGGCGAGCCCCCTGGGGGTGGGCATGCCCCCCACCCTTGTGGGTCCCTCGAGCGTCCACCGACCTACTTCTTCCTCCTATATATATCCACGTACCCCGAAAACATCCAGGTGCACCACGAAAAACTATTTCCACCGCCGCAACCTTCTATATCCGCGAGATCCCATCTTGGAGCCTTTGCTGGCACTCCACCAGAGGGGGAATCGACCACGGAGGGCCTCTACATCATCTCCAAGGCCTCTCCTATGAGTTGTGAGTAGTTTACCATAGACCTTCGGGTCCATAGTTATTAGCTAGATGGCTTCTTCTCTCTCTCTCTTTGAATCTCAATACCAAGTTTTCCTCGATCTTCTTAGAGATCTATTCGATGTAACTCTTTTTGCGGTGTGTTTGTTGAGATCCGATGAATTGTGGGTTTATGATCAAGTTTATCTATGAGAAATATTTGAATCTCCTCTGAATTCTTTTATGTGTGATTAAGTTATCTTTGCAAGTCTCTTCGAATTATCAGTTTGGTTTGGCCTACTAGATTGATCTTTCTTGCAATGGGAGAAGTGCTTAGCTTTGGGTTCAATCTTGCGGTGTCCTTTCCCAATGACAGCAGGGGCAGCAAGGCACATATTGTATTGTTGCCATCGAGGATAAAAAGATGGGGTTTATATCATATTGCATGAGTTTATCCCTCTACATCATGTCATCTTTCTTAATGCGTTACTCTGTTCTTCATGAACTTAATACTCTAGATGTAGGCAGGAGTCGGTCGATGTGTGGAGTAATAGTAGTAGATGTAGAATCGTTTCGATCTACTTGTCACGGACGTGATGCCTATATACATGATCATGCCTAGACAATCTCATAACTATGCGCTTTTCTATCAATTGCTCGACAGTAATTTGTTCACCCACCGTAATACTTATGCTATCTTGAGAGAAGCCACTAGTGAAACCTATGCCCCCCGGGTCTATCTTTCATCATATAAGCTTACCATCTACTTTTATTTGCATCTTTTACTTTCCAATCTATATCATAAAAATACCAAAAATATTTATCTTATTATATTATCTCTATTAGATCTCACTTTCACAAGTGGCCGTGAAGGGATTGACAACCCCTTTATTGCGTTGGTTGCGAGGTTCTTGTTTGTTTGTGTAGGTGCGTGGGACTTTTGAGGAGCCTCCTACTGGATTGATACCTTGGTTCTCAAAAACTAAGGGAAATACTTATGCTACTTTGCTGCATCACCCTTTCGTATTCAAGGAAAACCAACGCAAGCTCAAGACGTAGCAAGAAGGATTTCTGGCGCCATTGCCGGGGAGGTCTTTGCTCAAGTCAAGACATACCAAGTACCCATCACAAACTCATCTCCCTCGCATTACATTGTTTGCCATTTGCCTCTCATTTTCCTCTCCCCCACTTCACCCTTGTCGTTTTTTTCGCCATCTCTTTCCCAATCTCCTCTCTCTTTCACTTGCCTTTTTGTTTGCTTGTGTCGGATTGCTTGTCGCTATGGCGCAAGATAATACCAAATTGTGTGACTTTCCAATACCAATAATAATGATTTCCTTAGCACTCCGATTGCTCCTCTTAATGATGTTGAATCTTGTGAAATCAATGCTGCTTTGCTGAATCTTGTTATGAAAGATCAATTCTCCGGCCTTCCTAGTGAAGATGCCGCTACTCATCTAAACAACTTTGTTGATTTGTGTGATATGCAAAATAAGAAAGATACGGATAATGATATTGTTAAATTGAAGTTATTTACGTTTCCACTTAGAGGTCGTGCTAAAACCTGGTTTTCGTCTTTGCCTAAGAATAGTATTGATTCATGGAATAAGTGCAAAGATGCTTTTATCTCTAAGTATTTTCCTCCCACTAAGATCATCTCTCTTAGGAATGATATTATGAATTTTAAACAACTTGATCATGAGCATGTTGCCCAATCTTGGGAAATAATGAAATTAATGATTCGCAATTGCCCTACTCATGGTTTGAACTTATGGATGATCATACAAAACTTTTATGCCGGATTGAATTTTGCTTCTAGAAATCTTTTAGATTCGGCCACGGGAGGCACTTTTATGGAAATCACTTTAGGAGAAGCTACTAAGCTCCTTGTTAACATTATGGCTAATTATTCTCAATGGCACACCGAAAGATCTACTAGTAAAAAAGTGCATGCTATACAAGAAATTAATGTTTTGAGTGGACAGATGGATGAACTTATGAAATTGTTTGCTACTAAGAGTGATCCTATTGATCCCAATGATATGCCTTTAACTACCTTGATTGAGAATAATAATGAATATTTGGATGTGAATTTTGTTGGTAGGAATAATTTTGGTAACAATGCTTATAGAGGAAACTTTAATCCTACACCGTTCCCTAGCAATTCCTCTAATAATTATGGTAATTCCTACAACAACTCTTATGGAAATTTTAATAAGATGCCCTCTGATTTTGAGAGTGTTAAAAATTTATGATCTCTCAAAAGAATTTTAGTGCTTTACTTGAAGAAAAATTGCTTAAAGTTGATGAATTGGCTAGGAACGTTGATAGACTTTCGCTTGATGTTGATTCTTTGAAACTTAGATCTGTTCCACCTAAGCATGATATCAATGAGTCTCTCAAAGCCATGAGAATTTCCATTGATGAGTGCAAAGAAATAACCGCTAGGTTGCGTGCTAAGAAAGATTGCTTTTGTAAAAGCGTGTTCTTCTAGTTTCCATGAAAATAATGATGAAGATCTAAAAGTTATTGATATGTCCCCTATTAAATCCTTGTTTTGCAATATGAATCTTAATAATGATGGGACTGGAGATGAGTCAACTTTAGTTAAAAGGCGTCCCAATAATTCGGAGTTCTTAGAACTTGATGCTAAATTTGGTAAAAGTGAGATTGGAGAGGTCAAGACTTTACATAGCATTGAACCCACTATCTTGGATTTCAAGGAATTTAATTATCATAATTGTTCTTTAATAGATTGTATTTCCTTGGTGCAATCCGTGTTGAATTCTCCTCATGCCTATAGTCAAAATAAAGCTTTTACCAAACATATTGTTGATGCCTTGATGCAATCGTATGAAGAAAAACTTGAATTGGAAGTTTCTATACCTAGAAAACTTTATGATGAGTGGGAACCTACTATAAAGATTAAAATTAAAGATCATGAGTGTTATACTTTGTGTGATTTGGGTGCTAGTGTTTCCACAATTCCGAAAACTTTATGTGATATTCTAGGTTTCCATGATCTTGATGATTGCTCTTTAAATTTGCACCTTGCAGATTCCACCATTAAGAAACCTATGGGAAGAATCAATGATGTTCTTATTTTTGCAAATAGGAATTATGTGCCCGTAGATTTTATCGTTCTTGATATAGATTGCAACCTTTCATGTCCTATTTTTCTTGGTAGACCTTTCCTTAGAACGATTGGTGCAATTATTGATATGAAGGAAGGGAATATTAGATTCCAATTTCCATTAAGGAAAGGCATGAAACACTTTCAAAGAAAGAAAGTTAAATTACCTTATGAATCTATCATGCGAGCTACTTATGAATTGAATGCCAAAGATGGCACTACTTAGATCTATCCTCGCTTTTATGCCTAGCTAGGGACGTTAACGGTAGCGCTAGTTGGGAGGCAACCCAATTTTATTTTTGTTTCTTGCTTTTTGCTTCTGTTTAGTAATAAATATTTCATCTAGCTTCTGTTTAGATGTGTTTTCATGTTTTAATTAGTGTTTGTGCCAAGTAGAACCTATAGGATAACCTACGGTGATAGTTAATTTGATTTTGCTGAAAAACAGAAACTTTTGCGCGCACGGAAATAATTTTAGTAATTCACAGAAACGTGATTTTGCGTTGATTCCTTTTTATGTAGATCAATATAAAAATTGCCCAGGACTTCCTATTTTGGTAGGATTTGTATAGTTCCATAAGTATTCGAAAGTTACAGATCTCTACAGACTGTTCTGTTTTTCACAGATTCTGTTTTTCGTGTGTTGTTTGCTTATTTTGATGCATCTATGGATAGTATCAGGGGGTATGAACCATAGAGAAGTTGGAATACAGTAGGTTTAACACCAATATAAATAAATAATGAGTTCATTACAGTACCATATGTGGTGATTTTTCTTTCTTGCACTAACGGAGCTTACGAGATTTCTTGTTGAGTTTTGTGTTGTGAAGTTTTCAAGTTTTGGGTAAAGATTTGATGGACTAGGGAATAAGGAATGGCAAGAGCCTAAGCTTGGGGATTACCATGGCACCCCAATATATTCAAGGATAACCAAAAGCCTAAGCTTGGGGATGCCCCGGAAGGCATCCCCTCTTTCGTCTTCGTCTATCGGTAACTTTACTTGGAGCTTTATTTTTATTCGCCACATGATATGTGTTTTGCTTGGAGCGTCTTGTATAATATTAGTCTTTGCTTTTTAGATTACCACAATCATCCTTGCTGTACACACCTTTTGGGAGAAACCCACATGATTTGGAATTTATGAGAATACTCTATGTGCTTCACTTATATCTTTTGAGCTAGATAGTTTTGCTCTAGTACTTCACTTATATCTTTTAGAGCACGGCGGTGGTTTAATTTTGTAGAAATTGTTGGTCTCTCATGCTTCACTTATATCATTTTGAGAGTCTTTTAGAACAGCATGGTATTTGCTATGGTCATAAAATTGGTCCTAGAATGATGGGCATCCAAATTGGGTATAATAAAAACTATCATAGGAAGTGAATTGGATGCTATGATCAATTTGATACTTGATAATTGTTTAGAGATATGGAGGTGGTGATATTAGAGTCATGCTAGTTGGGTAATTTTGAATATAAAGAATGCTTGTGTTGAAGTTGGCAAGTCCCGTAGCATGCACGTATGGTAACCGTTATGTAACAAATTTGAAACATGAGGTGTTCTTAGATTGTCATCCTTATGAGTGGTGGTCGGGGACGAACGATGGTATTTTCCTACCAATCTATCCCCCTAGGAGCATGCGCGTAGTGCTTGGTTTTTGATGAATTGTAGATTTTTGCAATAATTATATGAGTTCTTTATGACTAATGTTGAGTCCATGGATTATACGCACTCTTACCCTTCCATCATTGCTAGCCTCTTCGGTACCGTGCATTGCCCTTTCTCACCTTGAGAGTTGGTGCAAACTTCGCCGGTGCATCCAAACCCCGTGATACGATACGCTCTATCACACATAAACCTCCTTATATCTTCCTCAAAATAGCCACCATACCTACCTATTATGGCATTTCCATAGCCATTCCGAGATATATTGCCATGCAACTTTCCACCGTTCCGTTCATCATGACACGCATCATCATTGTCATATTGCCTTGCATGATCATGTAGTTGACATCGTATTGTGGCAAAGCCACCTTCATAATTTCATACATATCACTCTTGATTTATTGCCCATCCCGGTACTCCGCCGGAGGCATTCATATAGAGTCATATCTTGTTCTAGTTTTGAGTTGTAACTCATGAGTTGTAAATAAATAGAAGTGTGATG
The DNA here is from genome assembly GCF_002162155.2 of Triticum dicoccoides. Taxonomy (NCBI): domain Eukaryota; kingdom Viridiplantae; phylum Streptophyta; class Magnoliopsida; order Poales; family Poaceae; genus Triticum; species Triticum dicoccoides. The sequence continues at coordinate 200,338,819 of NC_041391.1, read as the reverse complement.
ATCATAATTATTAGAGCATTGTCCCAAATATAAAAAAGAGAGAAAGGCCAAATAAAAAAAGGCCAAATAAAAGAAAGGCCAAATAAAAAAGAGAAAGGCCCCAAAAAAGGAGACAATGCTACTATCTTTTTTCCACACTTGTGCTTCAAAGTAGCACCATGTTCTTCATATAGAGTGTCTCATTTGTTGTCACTTTCATATACTAGTGGCAATTTTTCATTATAGAACTTGGCTTGTATATTCCAATGATGGGCTTCCTCAAAATGCCCTAGGTCTTCGTGAGCAAGCAAGTTGGATGCACACCCACTAGTTTCTTTTGTTGAGCTTTCATACATTTATAGCTCTAGTGCATCCGTTGCATGGCAATCCCTACTCCTCATGTTGACATCAATTGATGGGCATCTCCACAGCCCGTTGATTAGCATCGTTAACATGAGACTTTCTCCTTTTTTTGTCTTCTCCACACAACCTCCATCATCATATTCTATTCCACCCATAGTGCTATATCCATGGCTCACACTCATGTATTGCGTGAAAGTTGAAAAAGTTTGAGATTACTTAAGTATGAAACAATTGCTTGGCTTGTCGTTGGGGGTGTGCAAGATGAGAGCATTCTCGTGTGACGAAAATGGAGCATGACCAAACTATATGATTTTGTAGGGATGAACTTTCTTTAGCCATGTTATTTTGAGAAGACATGATTGCTTTGATTAGTATGCTTGAACTATTACTATTTCTTATGTCAATATGAACTTTTATTTTGAATCATTTGGATCTGAACATTCATGCCACAATAAAGAAAATTACATTGAGAATTATGCTAGGTAGCATTCCACATCAAAAGTTCTGTTTTTATCATTTACCTACTCGAGAATGAGCAGGAATTAAGCTTGGGGATGCTTGATACGTCTCCAACGTATCTATAATTTTTGATTGTTCCATGCTATTATATTACCCATTTTGGATGTTTATGGGCTTTACTTTATACTTATATATCATTTTTGGGACTAACCTACTAACCGGAGGCCCAGCCCGAATTGCTGTTTTTTTGCCTATTTCAGTGTTTCGAAGAAAAGGAATATCAAACGGAGTCCAAACGGAATGAAACCTTCGGTAGCGATCTTTTTGGAACAAACCCATTCCACGGGACTTGGAGTGGACGTCAAGCAATAGAGGAGGCGTCCACGAGAGTGCCCTGCGCACCCCCTGGGGGTGGGTGCGCCCCCACCCTCGTGGGCCCCTCGAGCGTCCACCGACCTACTTCTTCCTCCTATATATATATATTCACGTACCCCGAAAGCATCCAGGAGCACCATGAAAAACTATTTCCACCGCCGCAACCTTCTGTATCCGCGAGATCCCATCTTGGAGCCTTCTCCGGTGCTCCGCCGGAGGGGGAATCGACAATGGAGGGCCTCTACATCATCTCCAAGGCCTCTCCTATGAGTTGTGAGTAGTTTACCACAGACCTTCGGGTCCATAGTTATTAGCTAGATGGCTTCTTCTCTCTCTTTGAATCTCAATACCAAGTTTTCCTCGATCTTCTTGGAGATCTATTTGATGTAACTCTTTTTGCGGTGTGTTTGTCGAGATCCAATGAATGTGGGTTTATGATCAAGTTTATCTATGAGAAATATTTGAATCTCCTCTGAATTCTTTTATGTGTGATTAAATTATCTTTGCAAGTCTCTTCGAATTATCAGTTTGGTTTGGCCTACTAGATTGATCTTTCTTGCAATGGGAGAAGTGCTTAGCTTTGGGTTTAATCTTGCGGTGTCCTTTCCCAGTGATAACAAGGGCAGCAAGGCATGTATTGTATTGTTGCCATCGAGGATAAAAAGATGGGGTTTATATCATATTGCATGAGTTTATCCCTCTACATCATGTCATCTTTCTTAATGCGTTACTCTGTTCTTCATGAACTTAATACTCTAGATGCAGGCAGGAGTCGGTCGATGTGTGGAGTAATAGTAATAGATGCAGAATCGTTTCGATCTACTTGTCACGGACGTGATGCCTATATACATGATCATGCCTAGATAATCTCATAACTATGCACTTTTCTATCAATTGCTCGACAGTAATTTGTTCACCCACCGTAATACTTATGCTATCTTGAGAGAAGCCACTAGTGAAACCTATGGCCCCCGGCTCTATCTTTTATCATATGAAAACTTGTGAAAACTTGTGAAAGTGAGATCTTGAGGATAAAAAAACTTATGCTAGTTTTGGGGGAAAAAGAGAGAGGAGATCTAGATACACATTTCCACCAATCACTTTCTCCTCTATGTGATGGGAACCCCTTGGATCTAGATCTTGGAGTTCTTGGTGTTCTCCTTCTTGTTCTTCCTCTCATTTTCCTCCCTAGCATTAGTTGCTTTGGTGGGATTTGAGAGAGAAGGACTTGGGCACTCCCTGTGCCCTTGCCATTACATTTGGTGCATCGGTTTGAGTTCTCCACGGTGACGCGTGGAAGTTTCAAGTCGAGAAGCTTATTACTCTTGGGTGCTTGGTACCCTTGAGCTTGTTCCTCTTGGGTGCTTGGGAGCCCTAGACAGTTGGTGGTGTTCGGAGCTCAATCATTGTGGTGTAAAGCTCCGGGCAAGCGTCGGGGTCTCCAATTAGGTCATGGAGATCACCCCGAGCAATTTGATGGGTACCAGTGACCGCCCCCAAGGGTTGCCAAAGTGTATGGGTTCGGTGACGCCCCCAAGGGTTACCATTTGTACAGGTTCGATGACCGCCCTCAAGGGTCCCTTAGTGGAATCACGGTATCTTGCATTGTGTGAGGGCGTGAGGAGATTATGGTGGTCCTAGTGGCTTCTTGGGGAGCATTGTTCCTCCACACCGCTCCAAACGGAGATTAGCATCCACAAGGGTATGAACTTAGGGATACATCATCGTCTCCGCGTGCATCAGTTATATCTTACCCGAGCCCTTTACTTATGCAGTTTACTTTGTGATAGCCATATTGTTTCTTGTCATATATCTTGCTATCACCTAGTTGTTTATCTTGCTTAGCATAAGTTGTTGGTGCAGATAGGTGAACCTAGTTGTTATAAGTTTTGTACTTGACAAATTAACCGCTAGGTTTATTCCGCATTTGTTCAAGCCTAAAACGTAATTATTTTAAAGTGCCTATTCACCCCCCCCTCTAGGGGACATCCACAATCTTTCATCTTTCATTTTTTTCTTTCAGTTTGTGAACCTTGTGATGTGTGACTTTAGCATGGTGTGAGACATGCGTCCTATTTATGCTTATTGTCTATCCTATATGGTCGTTCGTATTTATGCTTATTATCTATCCTTTATGCTCGTTCGTAGGGGTTGTTCTATAAAATCTAGGGGGCTTTTCCCTAATGTGTGACTTTGCATTCCAAAGCAAATCCGAAGAGTGCACACATTTAGGGGGAGCTCGTCTACATTTTATAGACCTTCTATGCAATTCTTGCAGTTGTCATCGTCCACCAAAAAGGGGGAGATTGTTAGGGCATTTCCCATCTTTGCGTTTTGGGTGATGATGACAACTCTTCTTGTGGTCTAATCGTGTGCCAAGTTCTTCAGGTACTCTATCCTTAGGTACAAGTCGGTTAGACATTCCCTCTGGATGGAAAAGACCGAAGACGGCGTTTCCTGTGTGTTTATTTCTTTGGTCGTAGGAAACTCATACTATTAAGAGGGAATCCACATCGGAAGGTATTTGGTGAATCAATGTACGTACACTTCTCTTCACCCACCATTCCCTTCCGTTCTAAGTAGAGAGAGGTCCCTTTGTTCCATTCTAAAACAATGCTTTCTCCTCATAGCGGTTGTGCTGCCCTCAAGGGCGGTTGTACCACTGGTCCTGTTATACCGGCTCAACCACGGCCCCCGGGGTGATACCCTGGGGTTGCACCTCCCAGGTACATGCCCATCGGTTGTACCGCTGCCCCCGGGCGGTGGTACCGCCAGTGCGCTGGGAAAACCTAGCAGTGGCTTCATGGGTGGTTGTACCGGCCTGGTACCGCCCAACCACTGGATTTGCTTCTGTGATGGGGCGGTACTTGGGCAGTGGTGGCCCGGTTGTCCTGGTTATGCTTTGCCAGCTGGTACTACTAGTATCTAGAGCGGTTTGTTCTAATGCTTTGGACTTAGCCACCTCCGGTTCTAGGGCCAGGCGGTAGTTCCGGTGCAACTACCGCTTGACCATCACACATAGGGGTGACTCCCTTCTGATTCAAGGCGGTTGTTGAGCGGTAGGCGGGCGGTTAGTCTGGTTATTCTTGTTAACCGGTACTACCGCTTGAGTGGCCTGTTGTACCGCTTGCTAGGGTTTCTGCAGCTTACCCGTGAATCCCGGTTGTACCGGGTCAGGAGCGGTTGTACCACTGCAGTGTAAAAACTATTATAACGGTTGGAATTTGGGATGCCTATATAAGGGGGGTTTCTTCCACCCACCTCCTCACCTCTTGCCTCACTCTCTCGTCCATTAATGCCCTTCAAGATTTCTTGCCCGGTCTCTCTCTCTATCCACTCAAACTCATTGCTTTGCTAGGGATTGGAGGAGGAGACCAAGATCTACACTTCCACCAAAGGAAATTTGATTCCCCCATACTTTCTTGTGTGGATTTTGTTACTCTTGGGTGTTCGAGCACTCTAGATGGTTGAGGTCACCTTGGAGACACATTCCATTGTGGTGAAGCTCCATGGTTTCGATGGAGCCTCCAGTTTGGTTGTGGAGAGAGCCCCAACCTTGTTTGTAAAAGTCTGGTTGCTGCCTTCAAGGGCACCACTAGTGGAATCATGGCTTCTCGCTGTGACGCCCGGATAATTAAGCTACAGTAATTCCCTATTAACGATGCCACGTCACCACGATTCCTGTTGTTAACCTCTAGATGCATCAAATCCCGTTCGAGTTCATATTCAAAATCAAGCAAATAATAAAAGTTTTCAATTGTCAAAAATTAAATGTTCTAAGGTTGACCAATAAATCCTAAGTAATTATGGTGGTGAAACCACATTTTTATAATATGATTAGATGCACTAAATAAACTAAAACAACGATAAAACAATTATCTAAAATGATTTTAAAATAATAAGCACATGCAAAACATTTTATTTAAGGTGCCAGAATATTTGGGGCTGTGACCTATTTAATAACACCAAATTAGTTGTCGCTTTTAAATTTTATAAAACTAAAATAAAAGAAAACTGAAAAGAAATAGAAAAAAAAAGAAAAAGAAAAAAAGGACCCCCCCCACTGGGCCACAGCCCAGCTGGCCTCTGGGCCAACCAGGCCGGCCCAGGTCGGCCCCCACTCCCTCTCCTTATCCCCACACCCCGCAAACCCTAGCCCACTCACGCACCCACTCCCCCGCTGGATCTGGATCGGGGCAACCGTGCCCCGCCCCCATCGACGCCCCTCGCCGGAACCCTCCACCCCGACGAACGACGCCCCCTGCCTCCTCCCAGGTGCCCCCCCCCACTCGACTGGATCGGGGAGGGGCCAGAACCCGCGCCGTTCCAACGCGCCTCGACGCCGGCGCCCATCCCCTGCGCCTTCGCCGTCATCGCCGGACGGCCGCCGCC
>NC_041391.1:200312692-200332251 GCF_002162155.2 Triticum dicoccoides | reverse complement strand
CCCGCCGTGGCCCCGGCTAGCCGCCCCGGCGTGCCCCGCCGTCGGTGCCCCGGCGGCCTCGGCCCGCCCTACGGGCGAGTGCCCGCTCGGGTGCGCCCGGGACCGGTGCCCGTTCGCCCGTTAGGGCTCCCCCTGAGCCACTGACCTTGGGGCCCCACCCGAGAACGTTTTAAAAAAAAAGAAGAAAAGAAAAGGGAATTAAAATAAATAAAAAAAGTATATAAAAATAAATAAAACAATAATTAAAATAAAAATAAATTTAATTAATTAATTAATTAACTAAAATAATTAAGTTAATTAACCTTAATTAATTAATCTAATTAACCTGTTAGCTTAATTAAATAGTAATTAGTTTAACTAAATCCTAATTAACCTAACAGAGTATGACAGGTGGGTCCCATTGGACCCACGCGTCAGTTTGACCCAGTCAACCCCTGTTGACTGCTGATGTCAGCATGACGTCATGCTGATGTCATAAATCCATTTTCCGAATTAATTAAATAATTAAATAAATTCCAGAAATTAATAAAATCTTTAGAAAATCATATCTTTTAATCCGTAACTCGGATTAAAATATTTTCAACATGAAAGTTGCTCAGAACGACGAGACGAACCCGGATACGTAGCCCGTTCGTCCACCACACACCCCTAACATATCAAACCCGCAACTTTTCCCCTCCGGTTCATCTGTTAGAAAACACGAAACACCGGGAATACTTTCCCGGATGTTTTCCCCCCTTCACCGGTATCACCTACTACCGCGTTAGGGCACACCGAACACCGCGTATTGCCTTGTTATATTTTGTGATGCTTTGTTTGCTCTGTATTCATTATTTCTCCCCCCTCTTCTCTCCGGTAGACTACGAGACCGACGCTGCTGCTGACCAGTTCGACTACGGAGTTGACGACCCCTCTCTCTTGCCAGAGCAACCAGGCAAGCCCCCCCCCCTTGATCACCAGATATCGCCTACTCTTCTCTATACTGCTTGCATTAGAGTAGTGTAGCATGTTACTGCTTTCCGTTAATCCTATTCTGATGCATAGCCTGTCATTGCTGCTACAGTCATTGATACCTTACCCGCAATCCTAAATGCTTAGTATAGGATGCTAGTGTTCCATCAGTGACCCTACACTCTTGTCCGTCTGCCATGCTATACTACTGGGCTGTGATCACTTCGGGAGGTGATCACGGGCATATACTATATACTTTACACTGTTACATTACTGGTGATACTGTTCGGAGTTGGGGGCTGAAGGGGCAGGTGGCTCCATCCCGGTAGAGGTGGGCCTGGGTTCCCGACGGTCCCCGACTGTTACTTTGTGGCGGAGCGGCAGGGCAGGTTGAGACCACCTAGGAGACAGGTGGGCCTGGCCCTGTTCGGCGTTCACGGATACTTAACACGCTTAACGAGATCTTGGTATTTGATCTGAGTCGGCTACGAGCCTATACGCACTAACCATCTACGTGGGAGTAGTTATGGGTATCCCGACGTCGTGGTATCAGCCGAAGCACTTCAGACGTCAGCGACGGAGCGGCGCGCGCCGGATTGGAACGTAAGCCTGCTCTTGTATTAAGGGGGCTAGTTCTGCTTCCGGCCGCCCTCGCAACGTGCAGGTGTGCTATGGGCGATGGGCCCAGACCCCTGTGCGCTTAGGTTTAGACCGGCGTGCTGGCCTCTCTGTTTTGCCTAGGTGGGGCTGCGACGTGTTGATCTTCCGAGGCCGGGCATGACCCAGGAAAGTGTGTCCGGCCAAATGGGATCGAGCGTGTTGGGTTATGTGGTGCACCCCTGCAGGGAAGTTAATCTATTCGAATAGCCGTGATCTTCGGTAACAGGACGACTTGGAGTTGTACCTTGACCTTATGACAACTAGAACCGGATACTTAATAAAACACACCCTTCCAAGTTCCACAGACAACCCGGTGATCGCTTTTCCGCAGGGCGACGAGGAGAGGATCGCCGGGTAGGATTATGCTATGCGATGCGACTGGAGATGCGCTTGGAGGTGCTACCTGGATATGCTACTTGGAGATGCTACTTGGAGGACTTCAATCTACTCTCTTCTACATGCTGCAAGACGGAGGCTGCCAGAAGCGTAGTCTTCGACAGGATTAGCTATCCCCCTCTTATTCTGGCATTCTGCAGTTCAGTCCACCGATATGGCCCTTTACACATATACCCATGCATATGTAGTGTAGCTCCTTGCTTGCGAGTACTTTGGATGAGTACTCACGGTTGCTTTCTCCCCCCTTTTTCCCCTTTCCTTTCTTTCTGGTTGTCGCAACCAGATGCTGGAGTCCAGGAGCCAGGAGCCAGCGTCGACGACGACTACTACATTGGAGGTGCCTACTACTACGTGCAGGCTGACGACGACGACCAAGAGTAGTTAGGAGGATCCCAGGCAGGAGGCCTGCGCCTCTTTCGATCTGTATCCCAGTTTGTGCTAGCCATCTTATGGCAACTTGTTTAACTTATGTCTGTACTCAGATATTGTTGCTTCCGCTGACTCGTCTATGATCGAGCACTTGTATTCGAGCCCTCGAGGCCCCTGGCTTGTATTATGATGCTTGTATGACTTATTTTATTTGTAGAGTTGTGTTGTGATATCTTCCCGTGAGTCCCTGATCTTGATCGTACACATTTGCGTGCATGATTAGTGTACGATTGAATCAGGGGCGTCACACTCGCATTGTATGAGGGCGTGAGGAGAATACGGTGGCCCTAGTGGCTTGTTGGGGAGCATTGTGCCTCCACAGCGCTCCAAAGGAGACGTACTTCCCCTCAAAGGGAAGGAACTTTGGTAACACATCCTCATCTTCACCGACTCCATTTGTGATTATGTCTTACCTTTACTTTGTGCAAGCTATTGTTGTGTTGTATTCTTTGCTTGTTCTTGTTGTTGTTGTTGTTGTTGTTGTTGTTGTTGTTGTTGTTGTTGTTGTTGTTGTTGTTGTTGTTGTTGTTGTTGTTGTTGTTGTTGTTGTTGTTGTTGTTGTTGTTGTTGTTGTTGTTGTTGTTAGTATCATATAGGTTGCTCACCTAGTTGCACCTCTAGACAACCTATTTGTTGCTAAACCTAATTTGTGAAGAAAAGATAAAAATTGGCAGTTGCCTATTCACCCACCCCCTCTAATCAACCATATCATTCCTTTCAAAGAGGCACGTGTTTTTCCCCTTGCCGAGAGGCACAATTGTACCTCTCGAGAAAGCAAATCCATGCCTCCACGAGAAGTAAATCCGTGCGCCTCGCGTAACAGAAAAATAAACTTATTTTTTTATTTCCGAGAGGCACGACCGTTCCTCTCGCGGAACAAAAAAAATAAAACGTGTTTTTTTCTTTTTCGGGAGGCACAGCCATGCCTCTCGAAGAAGCAAATCTGTGCCTCCACGAGAAGTAATTCGTGCCTCTTGAATAGCAAAAAACATGATTTTCTCTCTTTCCGAGAGGCATGATCGTGCTTCTCATGGAAGCAAATTCGTGCCTTTGTGAGAAGTACATTTGTACATCTCAGGAAAGAAAAAATGTATTTTTTCACGCAAGAATAGTTTTTTTTAGAAAATATTGGTCCAAATCCTAATGAAAGCCGGGGGAACAGAAAAGCCAAAAAAACAGGAAAAGAAATCATCTAAAAGCCGAAAACGCGTACAGAAAAATAAAAAGACAAAATCCGAAAGAAAAGCCCAAAGCACGACACGTGGTGGTGACTGAGAGCGCGCTAAGTGACGCTATCCCAGCCCACCCCCGGTGACCCTTGCGGGGGCTCCCGAAGGAGTACTCTTCAATGGGACATCCTATATGCCGCATTCTACGGCAAAGTGTCATCGCTTCGCACATGCGGCCTCTGATTGGGTCGGCCAATGATCGCCAGCGAACTTGTACCGTAACTTCAAAAAAAATTAACCTTGCAGGAAATCAAACCATGGGTCTCGTGCTATAGACCAGGCACTGCAACCAACTGAGCTAGCGAGTGTTTCCAGTTAGTTAGTAGCGTCGATATTTAAGAACCAACCCACAGGGCAGATCCGAATTATTTCGGGAATGACGAATGCAATTAAAAAATGAGTGTTTTGTGAAACTCAAATACCTTTCAAATTTGAGAATGGTTTTTTAAAAACCGATATATTTTAGAAAATCATGAATATTTTTCGAAATCATGAACATTTTTTAAAGGGGGGCATTTTTGAAATTCCAAAACAAAACTGGGCAAATGCAGACAATTTTATACTCCCGGCTAAAATTTGAAAACAAGAACATTTTTTGAAGTTTTTGAACATTTTTTGAAATGGAAACATTTTATGAAACTTCAAAAAATGAAAACACTAACATGTTTTGAAACGGGAACATTTTTTGAAAGCATGAACATTTTTTGGAATGGGACATTTTTTGAAAAGTTGTGAAATTTTGGAGCAGAGACATTCCAATTTTTTTTGAAAAAACACAAACCTTTTTTTGAATAAGCGAACATATTTTGAATTTCCGAACAAAATTTGAAAATGATCATTTTTTAGTTTTTATCCTTTTTTGCAAGCAGGAATATTTTTGGAAAATAAAACAAGCATGAAAACGAACAATTTATTTATAGATTTTTTCAACATGCGAACATTTTTCGAATTTATGAAAATAATTGTAAACACAACCTTTTTAAAATTATGATCATTTTTAAATGCATATTTTTTTGGAAAATTCCGAACAACATAAACTTGAAAAATTAAAAAGAAAAAGAAAAGGAACATAAAAGATAAAACAAAATAGAAAAAGAAACAGAAACAGGGAAACCCCAAAAAAGAAACAGGAAAACTGGTAAAAGAAACAAAAACCGGTTCAGGAACCTTCTAGAAGGTTCACAAAACTGGATGAGTTTCTTTTTCAGTCTTAGATACGCTGTGTAAGCAAATGGCCGGCCCATTGCGATGCTTCGGCTGCTCTCCTATGCGAAACCCAAGTAGTTTGATGCAACGTGCGTCAAATAGGATTTCACGTCTTCAATTAGTTGCTCTCATCAATGAGATGAACACAAAAAGGAGGTTTTGCTCTCTTCAATCAACCAAACGGGCCTCATCACATCTACCAACATTTAGATGAGTACTCTGTTTGTGGTCTTTGATTAATAAAGTTTGTCATTGCCCCTCAAAAAAGAAGTTATAAGCTGGAGGGTATCTCAAAAAAGAGTTGTAATCTGGAGGGGCTCCTTAATGAAGTTCTTTTGTGAGGCGAAAGGAATTTATTCCATGAAGAAAATTGTTCATTACTCCTATGAAGAAAATGGGTGGTTCACATAACCCCATGAACTTTTTTGGGCTCACTTAAGCCCCCCAATCTAACCAATCTCGTTCAGAAATCATCATTGGCGGGTTTGCGCGGGTGGTTTTGCTGACATGGACGAGGTCGAAGCGGTTTGTTGACCAGTGGGGCCATGCTCTACCTTCTCCCTCCTCTGCTTGCCACATCCGCAGCCACCAGAGAGCGCCCGAGCTTCAGTCGACGGCCACCGTCACTGTGCACATGGCGGATGAAGCACAGAGACACGCCAAAATGATCGGAACATCTGCCTCGTTGCCCTCTTCAAATCTATCAAATTCATTGTGCCGAGTGACCCCAATCGAGCATGGCATCGTCATCTTCCTCGCCACTGCCACCGGCCACAGTGCCAAAATTCACGATCATCGGCGCGCCCCTGACCCCCACGACCCCTTTCTTTACCCCGGACCACCTCACACACCTTCTGGATAGCTTCTTGGCGAGTCCCGCGACCCCGGGGCCCTTCCCGGCAAGCCCGCGCTCGGGCTACCACCTTCGATGTTCATGGCTTTCCTGCAGAGCACCCTCGGTCTCCCTTCCTACGCCAACACCTCCTAAGTGAGTCTCCTACTCGTCTGCAGCCTTCCCGTTCCCTCCCTCATCTCTATAGCCTACACGCATCGTGTGTCGCCCATACTATGCTGTAGCCGCTGGAGGTCCTTGTCGGCAATGCTCCGGATCCTCTCGACCATGCCCAACTCCTTAGTTGGATGCGGCGCTGCTCCCTAAGCCCATAGGGCCAAGCCCCAGTCCAAATGGACGCCTGGATGGCCATTCTGTGTGTCACCGTGGTAGCAACAGCAGGGGCGCGGGCGTAATGGCCCCAAATGGTCAACAAATCGTTTTGACCTTGTCCATACTAGTAAAACCACACGTGCAAACCACTAATGATGATTTCTGAACATCATTGGTTTGATTATGGGGTTAAGTAAGATGAAAATAGTTCAGGGGGTTATGCGAACCACTCATTTTCTTCAGGTGAGTAAAATGGATTTTTTTTTCTGAATGTAACACTGTTGGATAGCTATATAGAGGACCACCATGTATTGATGAGCTTCTACCTCTGGATAGTAACACACCAAGGATATGAAGTTCACATCTCAAGGAGAATACTCGACGTCGACTGCCTATATGGCGCAGTTTGCGGGACACACAACTAGCATCATGCCCGCTGCTGTTTGGAAGGTTTGGGCCCCTCCGAAATGCAAGTTTTTTTTGCTTGGTTGATAATTCAAAATAGAGTATGGACGGCCGATCGATTGCTCCGTCGTGGTTGGCCGAATTGCAACCTTTGCACGCTTTGCCAGCAAGTCCAGGAAACTGCGGCGCATATTCTCTTCCAGTGTAGGTTCTCCCAGCGTGTTTGGGTTGAGATTGCTATGTGAATTGGCCTACATGGTGATGTGGTGAGGAGCTGGAGATTTGAGGCTTCAGTTCGAGATTGGTGGATTAAATATGTGATTGAGCGCGGAAACTAGAGAAAGGCTATCGCATCCTTATTCATGCTTATGTCTTGGGAGATTTGGAAAGAGCGCAATGCAAGGGTCTTTCGCAACACTGTCGCTACAACGATGATGGTCGTCGCAAAGATCAAAGAGGAGGCCCATCTTTGGGCTATGGCAGGTGCCACCCACTTGAGTATTGTAACGCGAGAGTAGTTCTTTGCTCCCGGCTTTGCGGCTATTTGTCTAAAACCTTCTTCCTTAATCAATGAAAATGGCAAACCTTTTACCTTGTTTCAAAAAAAAAAAACCATATGTTAAACGTGCCAAGCCCTCCCCCGAAGAGTGTCGCCAACGCCTCTGAAGAGTCGGTCTGGACAATGATTGGGCCTTCACTATCTGGTATCACCAACGCCATGCCCTACATCAAAGCATGAATTTCTGTCTTCAAATCATCATTGCAGTTAAATAAGGACAAGCATGCAGCAAATATGACATTTTCATCGTGCCCCCTAAGGATCATGCCCGTGTGTCGCGGTACCCTGAGCAGCCAAGAAGGCACCATCCACTCAGAGGGCTACTCGATTTGCCGGCGGCGGAGGCCATGGCAAAACAGACGCAGTTCTCTTATTTGTGGAACATGACCATTCTCCATCATAAGCATTTTCCTTTTGATAATTTCCTCAATGCTAAACATTGCAAGATTTAGCAACATCATATAGCTCTGCAGGAAAATCGAGTGTGGCTTCAGGAGGAGGGACGTCCTTCCCATGAACTATATCCGATGCAAATGACCAGATGCTCCAAAAACGTCCTTCCTCACATACTCCCTTCAGCCGCACGTCAGAATCCACTCGTTGCCCGTATCAACCAGCAGCGAGCTCTCATGGTCATGGAGTCCGAGATCGCTCTTGCAAGACCGCATGTGACCATGGCATGAGAACCCAACTGAGTGGTCAGTGCCGCTGGCATCGCTTTCTCTCATGAGCTACAGTAGCTGCGACGCACACCCGCCAGTTTTCATAGCCAAGAGTAGAACCTGCAGTTGTTGCTGGTGCTACCCATGCGTTAAATTTCAGCGGCTGGTCACATACTCACATGAAAGCGAATCACCCTGCGCACCGAAAGCGAATCACCACCACCCCAGCCCTACACATTTACCTGCGTACATTTTGGACCATCTGGCCCATAAACGGGTTTCCGTTTTCCTAATAAAGTACTGGCTCCATGTGATTTTTTTTTTTTGAAATGATCTTTCTAGCTAGGATGACTGGATGACCCAACTACCCACGGCACGGGGCCACGGGTCCTCGTTGCCTACACAAAATCAGCCATGCGACGAGATATGTCTGGTCTTGGTTAGCCCTCTAGCGGTGCAGCTGTGTAGGTGAGCCAATACAGTCACCGTCCAAGCACCGAAATGCCATTGCCTACCATTTAAACCTTGCTTATCTTTTCCAAAAATTTAAACCTTGCTTATACGGCACGGCCAGCCATTTCAGGAGAGATTCTCACTGCCACCCTCCGTTCCGGTTAGTGGAGCGACAGAAGTGAGAGCGCGCCAACCACCGCATCAGGAGCAGGAGAGGAACCATAAGGAACCACAAGCGAGCTGCGGTTGATACGGATGGGAAAGGACCGTGCAGCGAGGAGGGCACACACATGCAGGCCGTTGCGTCCGCGCGCGTTCTTCAGTCGGCTGGGCTGGGCGTGTCGGTCCGTGCCCCACCACACCACCTGCGACTGCGACGCAGGATGATGATGGACCGTCAGTTCTTCCGTGCGCCATCAAATGGCACTTTAGCCATCAATGTTGTCCAACCGTGCTGCCTCGCGTGAACATAACACAACATTATAAAAGTGTTTTGACGATAGATCAGGAGTTAATTTGATGTTTTGATGTAGTACGGCCTTCGTTTAGGTGAATAAGTCATTCACGTAGTTCTAGGTCGACGATTTAACTATCTAATTATGTATTATATGTGATGATGACATAAATATATATTTAGAAACCACATCCGTGTAGAAATCTAGTGATATACTTTTCATGACATATAACACATATTTAATTCTTCAAATCGATGACCTAGAACTACGTGAATGACTTATTCACATAGCGGAGGTAGTAACTCTTTTATTATGGCAGCTCAAACCTATAGATCTTTGACTAGTAAGAGCATCTACTACCGCAACAGTTGGCATACATGAGACCTTATACGTCCGTCGAGGGGTTCGGACGTGCCCATTGACACTGGCCGGACATACCTCAATTTTTTTCTCAAACAACCGTAGGCATTTCCGATTACCATTTTCATACAAACCCATGTGACGGCATATGATCTATGTAAACTACTACTACCAACTACTAAACTACTCGTCCTCGCTGTCGAAAATGTCGACGAAGTTTGTGCCGGAACCGCAGGCCTCGTGATTCTTGCAGCCGGGCGCACATCCAGCTCGTCCTCCTCCTCCTCCTTCTCCTTCTGTCGGCAGATGATATGGCGGGTCACCTCCACCTCGTGCTCCGACTCGAAGGGCTTGAGAGGGGCATGCTGCTCTGCCAACTCTTCCTCCTGGGCCACCTCAAACTCTGTCATGGAGTGCGAGGGAGAGGAAGGAATGGGGACGAGCTAGGGTTTGGCTGCAACCGTCAAGCTTAAATAGCCAGACTTGCACCCTCGGCGGCATGTTGGAGCGGCACTACGCGGCGCCATGAATGTGTCTACACCAAGGACTGGAGGAGGCGCCGTCGGGCCGACGGCCTCTGTGTGTGACCATGTGGACATTTGCGGTCAGTCCTACGTGGTGGGGTGTCCCCATATCCGCCCAAGATATACGCAGTGCAAAGTTTGTAATGCCCTTGGACTGTAATGTTGTTTGATTAAATGATATTGAGTTATTTTTAAGCATGGTGCCGCCCATACGAACATAAAATCGATTTTCAAACATCATAAAATGTTATAGTTGAACATAAGGAAGATCATTGTTTCACGTACGATCTTGAGAAAATCGATTTTCAAAAATAATTTTCAATTTTTTCCATACACATCATATATCATCATATCAAAAATTCTTTTCGGGTTTGTTCATACACATCATATAGCAGCACCACATCAAAAAATATCTTATAGCAGCACCACATCTAATCTACATCAAATAGCAGCACCACATCAAGGTACTAGATGTAATATACAGATTTTTTTTCTTAAAGAAGGCAGGAATTCCTCGTGGTGATCCTCAATTGGAATGTAAGAGGCATTAATGATCCGGCAAAGTGGTTAGCTATAGCCAATAAAATTGATGAAACCAACTGTGATGTCATCTGTTTACAAGAAACTAAGCGAGAATCCTTTGACAGCCAATACATCAGACACTTTTGTCCTAGAAGGATAAATACGTTTGTTTTTCTCCCTTCGGTGGGTGCTTCAGGTGGTCTTTTCATTGGGTGGATGGCAATCTTTTTGTGGGAAACCCTCTTTTCCAGAATGATTTCTCAATTTCAATTGAGCTTACATCCACTCTCTCTA
Organism: Triticum dicoccoides; assembly: GCF_002162155.2. Lineage (NCBI taxonomy): Eukaryota > Viridiplantae > Streptophyta > Magnoliopsida > Poales > Poaceae > Triticum > Triticum dicoccoides. The sequence continues at coordinate 200,321,981 of NC_041391.1, read as the reverse complement.
GTGCATCATGGGTTCTCACTAATGTCTATGCCCCATGTCAAGGAGAGGCTAGAGAGGATTTCATCCAGTGGTTCAAAAACATTGATATGACAGATAGCATAGATTGGTTGGTGGTTGGTGATTTCAATTTCATAAGATATCCATATAACATAAATAGAGCAGGGGATAATATGCAAGATGTGCTTTCTTTCAATGATGCCATCAGTGCTCAAGCTCTTGTGGAAATCCCACTTAAAGGCAGAAACTTCTCTTGGAGCAACATGCAACAAGCTCCTCTTCTGGAAAAGCTGGATTGGGTGTTTTCATCTGAATCTTGGACTCTTCAGTACCCAAACACCTTGGCCATCCCTCTAGCAAAACCCATATCAGATCACTGTCCTTATGCCATTAAAGATGTGACTGATATTCCAAAATCCACAATCTTCAGATTTGAAAATTACTAGCTCAATCATCATGATTTCAAAGATACAGTTCAGCAGATTTGGAATCAAGGAGTTCATGGAAAAGATAGTGCTCAAAGGCTCACGGCTAAATTTAAGAGGCTTAGAAAAGGGTTGAAGATCTGGGCCAAGAATAAATCAAATTTAGCCTCTCTAATCCAAAACACCAATGATGTGATTTTCCTTGATACTCTGGAGGAATTTAGGGCTCTTACCCCCCTAGAATGGGACTTCAGACAATTGCTCAAGGAGCACCTGATGAAAATATTATCTGCACAACAAGCTTATTGGAAACAGAGAGCTACTATTAGATGGATCACCAAGGGGGAAACAAACTCTAAATTTCTCAAGGTTAAGGCCACTATAAAGTTCAGACACGACCACATTGCTTCTCTTAAAGATGAGTTTGGCATTGTACACTCTGGGCACCATGCCAAAGCAGATATCCTTTGTAGAGCTTTCAAACAAAGGCTTGGGACTTCTACGCCCATCTTTAATTTGCTGAATTTAGAAGATCTTGTTGAAAAATTTGATGATCTTCACTGGCTGGAAGCTCCTTTTACTAAGTCTGAGATTGATGCAGTGGTAAAGATCTTCCTTCAGATAAAGCCCCTGGGCCTGATGGTTTCAACACCAATTTTGTAAAATCTTGCTGGGACATCATTGCTACTGACTTCTATCAGTTGATTGATGATTTCTTTAAGGGTGATGTAGATCTGCAGAGCATCAATTCATCTTACATTACTCTGATTCCCAAAAAAGATGCTCCTATTGAGGCTAATGATTTCAGGCCTATTTCACTACTTAATTGTTCCATTAAGATTATCACAAAGTTGCTGGCCAACAGATTGCAAAAAAGTATTCTGAAACTTGTTCACAGAAATCAATATGGTTTTCTCAAAGAGAGATCAATCCAGGATTGTCTAGCATCAGCATATGAATATTTGCATCAATGCAATCAGTCAAGAAGAGAAACTATCATTCTAAAGTTAGATTTTGAAAAGGCTTTTGACATGGTTGAACATCAGACTCTGAAAAGCATAATGATGGCCAAAGGTTTTGGTCCCAGATGGATGCATTGGATGTACATGATTTTTTCTTCTGGTACTTCTGCTGTTCTCCTTAATGGAGTTCCACGAAAGAAATTTTGGTGCAAAAAAGGTGTAAGACAAGGGGACCCGGCCTCTCCTTAGATTTTTGTCCTGGCTACTGATATTTTACAATCTATCTTCAATGAGACCATGAAACACAGATTGATTTCCTCCCCTATGGATAACACCAAAGATTTTCCTGCCATCCAATATGCTGATGATACTCTGGTTATTCTGCAAGCTTGTCCAACACAGTTGCAACAAATCCAAAACCTGTTATTGCACTTCTCTGCTTTCACTGGCCTAAGGATCAAAATTTCAAAGTCTGCTATGTATCCGATCAATGTGGGACACGATAAACTGACTCAGCTGGCTGCTCTTCTGGGTTGCACTATTGGCTCTTTTCCTTTTCCTTATTTGGGCCTACCCCTAGGCACTAAAAAGCCAAAAGTGGATGATTTCTTCCCCATGATGCAGAGAATTGAAAGAAGGCTCACTGGTTGCTCTACCTTGCTTTCAACAGGAGAAAAACTTTCTCTTATCAAGAGTGTTTTCACCAGCCTGCCAACTTTCTTCATGTGCTCATTGGAACTGCCTATCACAGTGGTGGATCAAGTAAATTCCTACATCAGACATTGTTTTTGGAGTAAATATGGTCAGGAAGGTGCTGGTCCTGCCCTCATTGCTTGGAACATAGTTTGCAAACCAAAAGAGCAAGGTGGTTTGGGGTCTTGGACATAGCTACTCATAACAAAGCTCTTCTTCTAAAAAACCTTCACAAATTCATGAATAAGAGTGATCTTCCTTGGGTTAACTTGATTTGGGACACTTACTATGGGAACAGAGCCCCAACCAACAAACCTGTTGGCTCTTTCTGGTGGAAGTCCATCATTAAACTCCTCCCAATTTTCAAAGATCTGGCTCTCTGCACTGCAGGGCAAGGTAGCTCAGTTATGTTTTGTCATGATAGATGGGGCCCTGTTTCCCTCAAACTGCAATTCCCTCATTTGTTTTCGTTTGCAAAGGATGATTTGCTATCCATCAAAGAAGTCTCAGACTCCAGCACCTTCCAAGAACTTTTTCACTTGCCTCTGTCCAATCTAGCTTTTGCACAGTTTCATCAAGCAAGAGCCTGTTTAGAGCAAGCTAATCTCAGAGGAAATGCTGATCAGTTGAAATACATTTGAACTCGGCCACCTTTTCTCCTTCAAAAGCCTATAATTTTCTCATCAAAGGGGAGGAGGCTCATCTAGTTTTTAGGAAGATTTGGTCTGCTGCTGTTATGTTGAGATATAAAATATTCTTCTGGTTGTTGCTGCATGATCGAGTAAACACAAGAGGACTGCTACACAGAAAATCTTTCCATCTCCCATCTTATATGTGTGAGCTCTGTACTGATCAAGTAGAAGAAACTGCAATGCAACTATTTTGGGACTGTCCCTTTGCACTGAGGTGCTGGGACATGATTATTCCACTCAAACAAAGAGACACAAGTGTACTTGATGAGACTTTATTATCTCTGAATCAACCTCCAAATGAGGTCGGCCTAAACTCTATCATCATGGCATGCTGGCAAATTTGTATGCAAAGGAATGACAAGATCTTCAGACATATTACTCCTAATGTCATGACATGGAAAGTGCTTCTCAAGAAATATTTAGTTCTTCTTCAGCACAAGATCAAGTTGAAGCATAAGCAATCCTTTTCAGACTGGATTGAAGCACATTTATAAGCTCTCTGTTTGTACCAATGATGTTCCCCAAGATAGGCATTGGTTAGCTTAATTGCTGTTTTTTCCTTTGCTGTACATATTACTTTTTTTAATAATATATAACACCGTAGAACGATTGTTCTACGGTCTCTCCCTTAAAGAAAAATTCCTCGTGGTGACGGAAGGTAGGGGAGCAACAATGTTGCTGGACACGGTGTTGTTTGAGCTCACGGCCAGCCTGACGGGGGGGGGGGGTCCCGCAACTGGATCTGATGGCGTCCGCCGAAATGGGGAGTTGGCTGGAGTGGGCCATCGATCAGAGCAACTGAGGTAGGTGGTGGCGACCGAGAGGAGGGTAGGCGAGCTACAGCGTGCCGGGGAAGGTGAAACAATAGGAGAGGTGTACCCACCCTCATGTGGCGCTAGGGAAGGGGCGGCGAGCAGGAGGGACAATGGAACCAACGACACCGTCTGGCTTGGGAGGAACCCTAGCTTCTATCGTGAGTGGAACAAACAACACGAGGGAGACAAGCACATCTTTTTCTCCTACAGGAGTGCGAGGGATAGTGGCATTTTGCCTGTAATTTTTTCAAAGAACAGTGGCATTGTGATGTACCCTTTTGCTTTTAAGTGAGCTCCTGCGGGAAGTTTCCCACCCCTATCTTTTTTCTATTGTGAAGGAGACCCCAGTGAAAATAAATTAAGCCCTTTCCTTCAAAACGAGTTCTTTTAAACTTTTGTTTTATTTTGACAATAGGCTCCTAGAAGCTACAAAAGAACTGGACCATAGGGCCTATCCTGAACCTCTCCAACTCTCAGCTTGACAAACTCCGAACTAGAAATCGGGTCGAATGCATTAGCTCCAAGAAGCTAAAATTCTCGAAGCTCACCTCGGCTGTAGTGCAATTTGGCGAAGCAAGGAAATCTGAGCTCTGTGTTTAGAAGAATCAGGAGTTCCACCTATTTACGATCAATATGCCACCACCCAAGAAAATGATCTGACCTCCACGTACACGTGCGAACCCCTTGTAGGCTTTGACCAAATATTTTTTTCCTCTCATCTCTCCCTCATTCACTAACCCTCTCACTGTCCTCTCTCTCTCTCGAACCCTCCCACCGCGCCAGGGCCCCTGAAAAATCAAGGATGTCGCCAAGAGGGGGGTGAATAGGCGCTTTAAAATAGTTCCAGTTTAGGCTTGAACAAATGCGTAATAAAACTAGTGTTTAATTTCTCAAGCACAAAACCTAAATCGACTAGGCTCACCTATGTGCATCAACAACTTATGCTAAGCAAGATAAACAACTAAGTGATAGCAAGATATATATCATGTCATACTATGGCTATCACAAAGTAAAGTGCATAAGTAAAGGGCTCGGGTAAGAGATAACCAGCGCACGCGGAGACAACGATGTATCCCGAAGTTCACACCCTTGCAGATGCTAATCTCCGTTTGGAGCGGTGTGGAGGCACAATGCTCCCCAAGAAGACACTAGGTCCACCGTAATCTCCTCACGCCCTTGCACAATGCAAGATGTCATGATTCCACTAAGGGACCCTTGAGGGCGGTCACCGAACCCGGGCAGTCATCGAACCCGTACAAATGGAGACCCTTCGGGGCGGTCACCGAACCCGTATACTTTGGCAACCCTTGGCGGCGGTCACCGGAACCCATACAAATTGCTCGAGGCGATCTCCACAACCTAATTGGAGACCTCGACGCTTACCCGGGCTTTACACCATAATGATTGAGCTCCGAACGCACCAACCATCTAGGACACGAAAGCACCCAAGATGAACAAGCTCTAGGGTGTCCAAACATCAAAGAGTAAAAAGCTTCTCAACTTTCACTTCCACGTATCACCGTGGAGAACTCAAACCTATGCACCAAATGTAATGGCAAGGGCACACGGAGTGCCCAAGTCCTTCTCTCCCAAATCCCACCACAACAACTAATGCTATGGAGGAAATGAGAGGAAGAACAAAGAAGAGAACACAAAGAACTCCAAGATCTAAATCCAAGGGGTTCCCCTCACATAGAGGAGAAAGTGATTGGTAGAAATGTCTAGATCTCCTCTCTCTTTTCCCTCAAGAACTAGCAAGAATCATTGGAGGGATTGAGAGATAGCAAGCTTGAAGAAGGTCAACAATGGGGGAAGAACACGAGCTCAAAGGGGTAGGCATCGTTGAGGAAGAATACCCCCTTCTATAGGCACCCCAAATCCAACTGTTATGTGCATAGGCCGTGCACAAGCGGTACTACCGCTCCTAGGAGCGATACTACCGCTAAAGGCCAAGCAGTACAGAGAAACGATGGTACTAGGAGGCGACAAGGCGGTAGTACTGCACGGAGTGGTACTACCGCCACTACCACCCTGGCACCGCGAGAGCAGAAAAGACTACTGTCGTGGGAACGACTCCGACAGTAAGAGAGGGGTAGGATAACGGAGCATGATCTATCGAGATGCATATGGGTGACACGGTGGTTTTAGCGAGTTCGGGCCTCTCACGATGGAGATAACAACCCTACGTCTCGTGCTCCGGAGAGGCTTTGTCTTATCTGAGTATATATCCGGAGATTACAATGTGTGTGTGAGAGAGAGGAACGGATCCCCATGCCTGAGCTAAGTCCTGAGACTAATGGTGAAAAGAGAGAGCGGTCGAAGAAGAGAGACCCCCCATGTCTAGTGGTGGGGGTGGCTTATATAGAGTGCGCCACCCCCTCACCTCCTATGTTACAAAGTGGGGTATGAATGCCATAATGCCAACCCTCTATTAAGCCCTCACTATTAGAAAGATGCCGACTGCCTTGCTGCCTGCTGGTCTTCGTATAACCGAGTGAGTCGTACGGTCGAGTGGTGAACCGTCGGTCGAGTGGATGGCATGTTGCTTGGTCGAGTGGATAGTATGTTGCTTGTCCGAGTGGATAGTGTGTCTGTATGAAATTGACCTGGATCCACATGTTGTGTGGACCCCATGCTTCATGATATTTCGACCCTTCGTGGGCCTACCTGTTATGTATATCCCCAACATTAGCCCCCGAATCGATTGCGATTTTGCAGAACGAGTTGGTGTAAGACACAGTTTGGTCCGAGTGATTACAGAAATACTCGGTACATGTCGTCGCGCTTTCAGACAACCAAGGTTTGAACAAAATCTCAATGGATTCCGGCACCATGCTTCCCGACTAATCGAGGTAAGTGTCTGTGAGGAGCAACTTGGTGACATTCGTTCATCTCTCGGGAGAGGTTTAACTCGTGATCTGAGTATGGGCGTGTCATTAAATCCGTGCAACCAGATTGACACATGGACTGCTCTTTTAGAGAGATGCCATTCTTATCCCGGAGGAACGTCAATACGAGTCGGTTTCAGATCCACACTTGTGAGTTTCACACTTTGAGTCCTAGAAGAAGGCCCAAAACAAGTCCATGGAGGAGCGTTAAACTCGCCTTATAGAATATTTTTTTGGAGTGATTTGGAGCTGGGCCTACATTGAGTAACTGATTACTCGGAATTTCTTCATGCCTGGAACGTGTCTTTTTTGTTGTTTGGCCGTCACTCGGGTTGGGCGGACCGTTCCGAGTGGATACCATTCCAGTGGGGGCACGCTGAGTGCACCCACTGGGTGTAGTCCCCGAGACTGTCATCGACTGCGGGCAGTCGGCGGGAGTCTTAGAGCCTGTCTTTTTGTTGTTGTTCATCACTCGGACTGGTCAGGCCGTACCGAGTGGAGATTACTCCAGTGGGGGCACGCTGAGTGCACCCACTGGGTGTAGTTCCCGAGACCGCCGTCGACTGCGGGCAGTCGGCGGGGGTATGAGAGAACTAAAACTCTTCTTAGCTGGTACTGATCGAACTTGTTCTTCTCTGACTCGGAGGTCGAGTAATACTGGAGATGGGTTTGCATCGAGCAAAATGTTTCTTTCTGAGTTCTCTTCCAGTGGGGGCACGCTGAGTGCACCCACTGGGTGTAGTCCCCGAGCCTCTGTCGGACTAGATGAGTCTGGCAGAGGGTTTAAGTCTCTCGGTAAACCTCCAGGCAGTTGGCACAGCAAATATCTTTGCCTAGAATTGAATCAATCGGATGGATGCGTAACGAGGTGGTTGTACGAACGATGTTCGACGAGTAAGGTAGCCCGTACGATTCAGTGATGGTGCTTCATTTTTACCCTTTTGCGTGAAAGGGGTATTTATCCAAGTGGATGTGCTTCACTTATAGATCTTCGGCGAACCGAGCATGTATGGTCAGAAGAATATTCCTGATGTGATCAACATGTTGACCAAATGGGCATAACCTCTAAGGGTGACATGGCCAACTGCCGTGCGTAGCCCCCGAGTGATGCTCGAAGGAGGTAAACTTGCTACAGAGTGTGATATGAGGTTTGACCATCTGAGTAACTTAGCCGTTCCCGTGTTGGGGGTGTAGAGGTAAAGATATGTCCAACTGATGGTGACGCGCGAGGCGGCAGAGGGGCGATGATGTGTACAACCGAGTGACGATGCACGGAGCGGTCGAGTGGTGAAGACGCGCGCAACCGAGTGGCGACGCGTGGGGCGGCCGAATGGTGATGACGTGTGAAGTGGTCGAATGTAGGACTACATATCTAGCCAAGTGAAGATGTACGGGGCAGCCGAGTGGTGAAGACGTGCACAACCGAGTGGCGGCGCGCGAAGCGGCTAAGGCGAAGTCGTGTGTCACCGGACGGTGAAAATGGTCCTCGGAGGACTTAGTCGAATGCTTTCGAAGCTTATGTAGTGACGAGTTTGGTGTGCTTGCGACGCAACAAGACCGGCGTGACAACTGAGTCTGAGTAGGAAAGAAGATGGTGTGCAGAGCATCTGGGTGATTATAAAACTTGTCCAAGTGGCGGATCGAATGCACTTGTTGAAGTGAAGGATCTGACTGGTGATGAAGTACTCGACCACTCAGGCGAGTGTCATTTCAAATGAGGTGCAGCCCCCGAGTGCGGCGTAGCCCCCGAGCATACTACAGGCTTCGACAATGGACATGCCGGAATATGAGAAATATAGTCTTGAATGGATGATTTGCAATTCATCGAGTCGGATTTGGGTAAAGATAAGGAGAAGCTACCGAGTGATGCTCGAAAGAGGCAAACTCGCAAAAGAGTGAAGTGTGAAGTTTAATTATGAAAGGGACTTATCTGTCTCATGCCCGACGAGGTCTATATCATTGATACAATGAAGAGAATTTCATAGAGGGGTTGGTCGGACGTGTTTGAAGTCAACAGAGGGACAAGGTCAGTGTTGTGGTGCGCTAGGATCAGTATGGTGACCGAGTCCGAGCAGCGATGAAGTTGGCGCGTGAGGCTGTCGAGTGATCGCGTAACTTGTGTAAAAAATGGCACAAGTCAACACAATAATTTCTTGAGGAAATTTGATGTGTGCTGAAATGATTTGTGTGAATAACACCCATAGACACCCGCTGGGAGTGCAAGGGGCTTGTTGGTTGACCAGCAAAAGTCTAAAAGAGCGAAGGATTCGTTCGCACTTGTCGAAGCGAGAGATGCTACGGAACTCGCTGGAATACTGGCTAAAATAAAACGGAAGTGTAGTGTTTCGACTGAGTTGCAGCCCCGGAGGACCGATGCAAACTCGAAATGAAGAATGACACATGGGGTTCGTAAATGATATATGTGAAAAAATGGAAGTTGGACTTGGGAGTCACATAACCAGTACTAAGCAAGTATGTGAAAATAAGCAGTCGAGCATAGGGGTACACTCGGTGGTGTGGCGTCCGAGTGAACGTGATGTGTGAATTATGGAATACTCGGGAAGACGAAAATAACAGAATGTAAAATGACTTAGCTGTCTGAAGGCGCGCGGGGCGGTCGAGTGATGATGAGGTGACCAACCGAGTGGCGACGCGCGGGGCGGCCGAGTGGTTATGAGGTGACCAACCTGGTGGCGACGCACGGGGCGGCCGAGTGGTTATGAGGTGACCAACCTGGTGGCGACGCACGGGGCGGCCGAGTGGTTATGAGGTGACCAACCGATGGCGACGCGCGGGGCGGCCGAGTGGTTATGAGGT
>NC_041391.1:200311970-200312238 GCF_002162155.2 Triticum dicoccoides | reverse complement strand
GAAAATAACAGAATGTAAAATGACTTAGCTGTCTGAAGGCGCGCAGGGCGGTCGAATGGTGATGAGGTGACCAACCGATTGGCGACGCGCGGGGCGGCCGAGTGCTGATGAGGTGATCAACCGATGGCGACGCGCGGGGCGGCCGAGTGGTTATGAGGTGACCAACCAATGGCGACGCGCGGGGCGGCCGAGTAGTTATGAGGTGACCAACCTATGGCGACGCGCGGGGCGGCCGAGTGGTTATGAGGTGACCAACCTGTGGCGACGC